>NC_034416.1:18000075-18127189 GCF_002078875.1 Numida meleagris
GACCGGGCCGGGGAGCGCCTCGGGCACTCTGCGGGAGCTCCCGGCCGCGCTTTCCGTCGCGGGATGAGAACCCGCAGCGGCCGGAGGCGGCAGCACGCGGTTGGGTCTCCTCACGCGAACGGTCCCGGGGAGCCCCGCACGCGCTGCGCCGCGTCCCGCACCTGGGGCCGTCCCCGCAGCCGCGCCGGCGCCGAACCTGTGGCCGCGCTCCGTTCGGGAGCGCCCGGAGGCTGCTGCGGGGCTCCGCTGCGCCTTTTGTTCCGAATCCTGCCGATATAACGCGCGCTGCAGGCTGCCAGAAGAACCGGGCACGCCGCTGCTAACGCGAATACCGGGAGTTCTTTAAAAAAAAAAAAAAGAAAAGAAAAACGCAGCCTAGCACCAGGCGCTTTACCCTTCGTGTGACACCTTCCCGGAGGAGTCCCCGCGCGGTGACGGCTTTACCCTCCCCTGCCTGCTCTGAGTTTAAATGAGAATCCCCCGGCCGCCCGTGCAGGCGAGCCGCCGGCGTTCGCGCAGCGCTGCCGCGCGCTGCGGCCCCGGCAGTGCCCGGTGCCGCTCGGCCCCGTCCCGTGCCCCGACCCGCGGGCGGTGACACGGTCCCCCCGGCCCCCCACCCGCCGACACGGCCCGGCCCCGGGCCCGGCAGCTCCCGCGGAGTGCGGCGGAACCCTCGGCCAAGTTCTCGGGCTCCGCTCCGCCGCAGGGAACTGCCCCGAAGCGCCCCCGAAAACTTTCCCTGCCCGGCTCGGCCCGCGAGGTGCCCAGCTCCTTCACCGCAACTCCGACTTCCCCGGCCGTATCGATTTCAGGCGCTGCTTACCGGAATATGCGGCTCCATGCGTGGTGCTTCTACCCGCTGGGAAACCAGCAGCATCTTGGAGTGGGGATCAACCAGCTTTTAGATCCACTTTGGCTGTATTTAGCAAAGCCCGGCACCGCGGAGGACTCGGAGACTGTTTTCTCCTTTTAGGTTCCAGACAAGTTCATCCTGGCGTTGCAGTTTGCTAATGATTCACTGTCTGTCTCAATCTGCTCGCTACATTTCCATCAACCCACAGCTTCCTCACTTAGAAGGTGGAGTTTGTGGGGTTTAAGTTACTGATAGGCATATCTAAGTGCTGTGTCACTCAAAGAGGAGGAGACACAAGCACACTCACACACACTCTCACACACACACCGCTCCGGGCTTAAAGGGGAAGCAGCACTTTCCTCTCTTCAGAAGCTGGAAACCTCAAAGAGCCAAGGAAATTTTTTTTTTCCTGTGCATAAAGGCAAAAATCCGGCAGCCTGTGGACAGCATTTTAACGTGCAAAATGCTGCTGAGCATCTTTAGAGCCTACTTTGCAAAGCATCAATTTCATGTAGTGCAAAAGTAGGCTAGCTCCTGAAAACACTGCCCATGGGTTGAATTCTTCCCCGCCTCCCCCCCCAAATCTAAGTGTACAAATGACTGAAAAGATGCCATGGGCACAAAGCACAAAGGTTTCAGTTATTCTGGAAAAGTGTGATCTCCTGTCTTCATGCCGTGATTATACAATATTCTGCGTGCTGGACAGTCACAAAAGGGTTAAACTCACCTCACACAGGTGAACCCAGGTTAGCAAGGAGGAAGCAGCAGAGTTGTTTCATTTTCCTGCTTTGTGCTATGCACATATTTCTGAAGACAGGTACAAATCTGAGAGCTGCCGTGAAACCACACACCTCTGCCTGCAAACGTGCCCGTTATGAGTGCAGCCTCTGACTGCTCCTTCTGACAGACCACCAGCTGCAAGCCGAGAGCCACCCACACCTCTCTGGGACGAGCAAACTGCAGGCAGTTAGGAGGGCACTTGGGTCTGCAAATAATTGCTGGCATAATTTCATTACCTTCCTAAGTCTGTCCCTCCTGTCGCGCTGTCCTGGAGGCGCTGGAAGCCCCATCCCAGTGCACTGACAGCGGATGGGACATGGGAGAAATGGCTCTGCTAATGAAATGGCTGATTTGTACCAGCCATAAGGCAGAGCTAAGAGCAAATTGTACTCTACAAAGTTAAGAACTTATTTTAATAAAACCCAGTGACTATGCCCAAATGCATACTATTGGAGCCAGGATCCGGCCTCACTTTTCTGAAAGATTTCTGAAGTGATCTTCGACTTGCTTACAGACCAAGCCCATCTTTGCACATTTCAGAACAACCCTGAGCTAACAAATATCAGCAATATAGTTCATCAACAAGGATACTTCTACTTGCACCTTTGCTCACACCTCTAGCTCATGTATGGAGGTGTGGATACCAGGATTCCCATGTTTGCAGGCAGGGTAGGCTGGGCTCACCAAGCACACTGTGTGCAGAGGATGAATGCACGGCAGGTCCGTGCCACGCTTCCACGCAGCACCTGCAGCACACACTTGTCATCTGTCTGGAAGCTTTGGAAAACCACGTCACTCATGACTCTTCCCAGTCATCTGAAGTTCCTGACAAGCAGCAGAAGTCGTAAGGACTGTAATTTGCATGGTTCACCTCGTAAAGCGAGGCCAAAGGGCTTCCCCAGAAGGAAGCGACACGAGCGGGGTTTCACAGCTGTAGGAACCTGGCCTGTACCTGCTCGTGCATCATGTCACTGTCTTACTTCAGTTGTCTGGGGGACCTGCTTGTCAGACAGAGGCTTGTGTCCTCCCTGGGAAGGCGGGAGATGATTTGAGTCGCTGCACACTTGGGTGGGAATGGAATTGACACGGGGCCTTTCCTCAGCCTGCAGCTGAGGCTGCCCCTCCTTCAGAGCTGTGGGGCCCACGCCACGCAGGGCACGGGCTCACTGGGGCAGCCGGGTGCCAACACAGGCAGCTCCAGAGGTAACGGGACTGCTGTTGTGGCCTCAAGGTGTCCTGCTGCCTCAAAGTCTTCCCCCAGGTTGGGCACCAAACCCCGACCCGGTTGGGTGCAATTCATGCTCATGTTCCAGGAGTTTACAGCAGTTTGCCACATTTCATTTATGTCCTTTAATATTCACAGAAAAACATCATTTGCTTTGTTCATTTCATACAAGTGGGGTCATTTCTTTCCCAGCTGAGATGTCTCACTCAAAAGCCAGAGCCTGAGAGCTGTGAAGTGCACCTGAAGACTAACGCTGCTGGGAGGAGTGTGCTGAAGGGTCTTTTCTGAAACATACAAACAGGACTGATCCTTGTCCAGTGCTCCACAGTTTTTGGACAGGTGGTCTTTTAACCTACCTAAGGAGAAGGGTTACTTGGCAGATTGCGAGATGCTAAATAACTGCCCGTGCTATGCAGCCTGTTGGGATGGGCCGAGACCAGGCCAAGGTGAGGGGAAAGGTTTGCATCCTGCAGGGCAGGGCAGGCTAAGCAGGCCCAAACTGAGCCCCTGGGTGGCTGTGCTGTAGGATTGCTGTGCTGGCACATGTGTGCCCACACCTGGCCTCTGGGCTCTGCTAGAATCAGCACGGACAGGAGTTCCAGCGGGCAGGACTGCCCTGCTGCGCATCTTGTACACCAAAGGGCGCAGCAACTGAGCAGTGCCAGGGCTGGCCACAGATTTAATCAAAGATTCACGAATTTCTCAGTGATCCAAAAGCAGATGGATGGAAATCATGTAATGCTTGCTCCTTGCATGTTTTTGACTTGAAATTGAGTAAAATCAATCGCTTTGTCTAAAATACGCTTTGAGTGCATGTTTACTGGGAGCTAAAACTCCAAGTAAAGCTCCTGGGGAGTGAAACTGCATGAACTGCAAGATAAATACACAACTCTTCACCAGCTGAGACAAGAGGTTGTCCTAACTCAGCCCAAACATAAAGACCTAGCATGTGAGAATGAGAGGCAAAATTCAAGGGAGAGAGCTGGGGTCGTGCTGTGTGGAGTCAGCAGTTGGGCTCGGTGATCCTGCGGGCCCTCGCCATCTCAGGAGATTCCAAGATTCTGCGTTTCTGTGTATGAATTAGATTTGCTCTGTCTCTGAGCAAAGATAATTATGAGGATGAACATAAGCAGGGTGATAAGGAAGAATGTAAAAAAGATGAAAACATTCATCTGGTAGAAAATTACAGAAAAAAAAACACACAAAACCAACTGTGTTTGCTTTCAAGGGACGAAGAATACAAGTGTGGCACAATCACAAGCCTGCATAATGTGAACAAGAACACAAGAACTCCCATTCTGCATCAGATGAAAGTTACACCTAAGGAGTATTTTTCTTCTGGATATGATTTTCAAAAGGCACTTAATGAAACTGCCCAGAGAGGTTGTGGATGCCCCCTCCATGGAAGCATTCAAGGCCAGGCTGGATGGGGCTGAGAGCAGCCTGCCCTAGTGCGAGGAGCCCCTGCCTATAGCAGGGCGCTTGGAACTAGGTGATCTTCAGGGTGCCTTCCCACCCAAACCATTCTAGGATCCTATGATTTCTATGATTCTATGATTCTATGAAACTGGGGAGATTGCTACCACAGATGGGTGTCTCAGAACAAATAGGATTCTAATATATTTTTTAAGAAACATTACCTTTAGAAAAATAAGAAGCTTCAAGGAAATATCTCTCATTTGTGCGCAGCTGACTACGGTTTCAGTGTGGCCTTCGACTGTTCTGGACACTAAAGAAGGATGCAGCTGATGAAGGCAACTTTTCGTTTGGTAGGTCATCATTTACACGAGTGTCCATGGAAGAGCATATGGCTGAAATCACCGAAGGATGGACTGATGTGCTAACATGTCAGTGAACTAGTTTAGGAAGTTATGTAAATCAAAGGGAATGCTGAATTTGTCTCCTGCTTGGAGAACAGACAGAGCTCTAACCAGAATCTCCATGCTTAGCAGTTAAGAGTTGACAACACCGTTGATAATTTCTCTGCGCTTTTGTAAAAACTTGCATAGCATCAGGTATCAGCTCCTATTGAAGTATAGGTTGAAGCCAGGCTGTTAATGTCTGCTGGCTGGCCAAATGCTTGTTCCAAATTGATCTGCTTTGAACTTATATTTTAAATACAGAAATCAATTATTCGCATAGCTCAAAAATACACTTAAGCACATGCTTAACATTGTGTATGACTCTCGGAAATGGATGGGATTGCTCGAGTGCTTAGGTAAGCACACAGAAACATCTCCCCATCAGCAGTGGTGTGACTTGCTTTCACGAGGCAAAATGCCACAGCCATACTGACAGCCCAAACTCAAGACCACTACCCAAGATCATCTTGGGTAAACACAAGTCTGTTGATGTCACCCAGGCCTTTCGTTTTCACTAGAGTGAACCCTGGCCTGCAGGTTTAGCTCTGCAGAGTTTTGACTCCCTGCATCTCTGCTTGCTGTCGGGCCACACAAAGTCACAAAGCGCTCAGAGTGCAGATCACCGCCAGGATGAGGCTAGGAAGCAGTGCTAGGCAAATATCAGATATCCGGTGTGCCTTCTTCGAGGCCAAAATATTCTTTGGACAGGACTCACTGTCATCTCAATTCTAATTCTCTCTCAGCTAATGAGATTCTTCTGTTAAAAACATAGAGGCTGATACAAGTGAAAGTAATATGACAGCAACAATAGATTGAAAACTTTTGCTAATTGATGGCGTTTCCCGGGCTCTGACCTGCGCACACATCCCATGACGCCTGGCAGGGGCTGGTGGTGCTGGCCTGCCGAGCAGGTGGCATTTGACAGGTTTCATGTTAGCAATGAGCCTGAGCAATGGGGCACCTCTACTTGACTCCCATACCCATCTGAAAGAAAAGCATCACCAAAAAAATGCAATACTGTAAAAAAGGCGTAGTAATAACTGTAGCTTCACTGTTGCCTCACTGCTAGATCACACAGCTCATGCACGTGTGCAATGATCAGGGACATACAGATCTGACTCGGCTCCTAATGAAGTCAACAGAAAAGGAGATTCTGGCCCATACCTGATGCAATAGACTCCAATTGCTTTAAATATCGAAATCTGCAAAAGCTGTTCTATATTCATTGTTTTAGAAGACAGGATCACATAATTTCCTTCCCTCAGGAAATAAATATTCACCTTTCTTCCTTATTTTTCCTTTTCATTCCCATGAAGGTCCTCTCTTCACTAGAGCTGATGCTACATTTTAAAGCACTCTCTGTTTCATGACTGTCAACTATTCTTTCCATGCCAGATACATGGCAAAGTTAGATATTCTTCAACTCAAAACAATCTACATGAATATTCATAAACTACCTGATGGCAGAATTGGCCCTGAGATTTAAAACCATAAAACCCACAGAAGCAAATGTTACCCCTTTCCCTTTGTCAGAGATCCCTTGGATCAAGCACAGAAATTATACTTTTATGCTGTTGCCAAGAAAATGCAAAACCAATGCATGTAACATCCTATGTTCTGTTTATTAAAGAAGAGTGTCTGTAATGACACAGATACTCAGCCAGGCTAGGATGTTGCCAATGTCAGTTTGTGATTTACTAGAAATTATTGATTTCAAATCTTGGTTTCCCAGGGCTACCGAGCATATCCTGTCATATGAATATGCATCCATTTGCTAGCGGCTGCAGCCTTGTGTAAGAAGTGTGTTGTCTTAACTGGTGTCAGGTTTCTTGAGCCAAAAAAATAAAGCTCTCCTCCCCTTCGGTGCAGGAATGCAGATCAGCTTTTTAAGTTAGGGTTCTGTGCCCAATCCAATCGCAGCACGACTTGCACAGCTATGGCACCCATCCAGAATTTTACATTTTGTTTTGAAAATGCGTAAGAAAGCATTGTCTTGAGAAATTGCATTCCCCCTAAAGAAAAAGGCTCACGAGATTTAAATTATGAGGTAGTTCCAGCCTCAGACTTCTGAGACTTCTCCTGTACACAAAGAACCAAGTTGGACCTTAACTCCGTTGAGGTGCAGATCCGTCACGGGCAAATTATGCAGCACGTGAGTGCAAAGGGCTGGCGGGGACAGTAACTCGCCCTTCACTGCGGCCAAGAGTGACAGCTGAATTGCCAGCACTTGGAAGATCTGCGCTCTTCTCTTCCTGCACTGGGAGTCGAGGCATGCGTTCCCTCTCAGCCGCAGCCCGCTGTCCCCCCGCTCCTGGCTGCACCTGCATGGCATTTCCTCTTTTTCTGTTTGGCTCTACCACTCAGCCTTTCTCCCAGTCCTTCAGCTGTGCCCACACGTCCAAACCTGGCTCCCATCCCCAAGAAAGCTCTCCGGGTTGGGGATGATTCTGCCTACCCTGCTGCCCGGCTGTGCCATGCTGCCCCATGCAGCCACCCCACACTCCCTGCCCACTGATGTGGGCTCTGGGAGCAATGGGAGAGCCCACCCATGGTGCCTTGATGGCTGACATTGGCTGTTTCTGGAAGTTCAATGGCATTTGTGGGATTTGGTGAAAGGTGCTGACACTTCTGCTGTGGGCTGCCTTTGGTGTAAGCACATCTCAGCGTTCACAGCATGCTTTTGTATGTTTTTCTCCAAAACAGAAATCTCTGCTTTACCATCACTTTTCTCATGTCGCTTGCATGTCACGATGAGTTATCTATTTACTAAAATACAGAACCTTCAGGGCTGACAGCACTGGTAGAAACGACAGAATCAACAGGACTGCATTTTTGCTCAGGGCACATGGATTAAGATGGGAACAGTGGGAAGGGGAGCAGCCCACGCATGCCATGCCGAACCTTGGCGGGTCAGGACGGTGAGAGGTACGGCTCTGAGCCTGCGCACCCAGCGGCAGCTTCCAGCGGGCTTAGGAATGAACCTTCACATTCCTTCTGAGCACACTAGCCCTGCCTAAAGCATTTGAAAACAATTTGTTTTCCCAGATGACAAAGAGATGATCTTGCTCCTGCAGGAAAAGGAAAGGAGAGAGGGAGAGAGGACAGGAAGCACCGCAGCTTCCCACAGCACGTGAAGGCTGACAGTGCTGTGATCCCGAATCAGTGCTGGGGGCTGGCAGCAGCAACGTGTGTTCACTGCTGCAGGGAAGGGGCTACTTCACCTGGCTGCTAAAAGTTACTCCTGCCACAGCTGTTCGAACAAAACATTTGGCAATTCGATTAATTCAAGCATGGCCTTTCTTTTCATGGGAAAAATGTGGGAAAAATCCAGGCAGAGAATGAATGGCATCTAGTTTAATGAAGAACTGCACAAAAAGAGAGAAATAATAGTTTTCTAAAATGTATTACATTCTGTGGTAGCACCATATGCTATTTTCTTGATCCTGGTAATCCTGATGTATTTTTATCTTGGCTAGTACCAAAGAGGGAGCTAGATGAGGCCAAGTTCTTCCCACATATCCATGTTGAAGGCAGTTTACCTTCGCTCTGTGAATCCGAACCAACAGACATGTAACTGCTTCAGATAAATCCCTTATTTTCTGACTGTATCCAACATTGGCATTTAAATGTAATTCTCCATATCCTGAGTTTTTGGTGAAGCCTTTTTTTCCTGGAAATTTGGGATTTGAAATCACGAGCTTTTACTGCTTCAATTCAAGGATCAGATCCACTAATTAGATGCAGCAGCAGACTATAAATTGCTCACGTTCCAGACAGAGGAGAACGGCAAAAAGCCACTCTGTGTCAGCGGGGATGTATTAACATACATGTGTAGGGCTTCATTCTTCTCTGAGTTGAACAAATATTCTTTGATCAGTCCTTAGGAATCACTTTTGAAGCGGGTGGCATTCTTGCAGTATTAGAGAGGGAAGAATAGCTGTAACTGTGACAGAAAAAGGAACCAGCACTAAGTTGAGTTGGGTGGATTTGAAACACCTGTAGCACAGGATGCCCTAACCCCAGCGTGCTAGCCAAATGATGGTACTCCCTTTCCTGTGTGCAGCAGCCATACCGCTCCTGCAGGTGCACAGCCCTCCGAATGCTTATCACAATAAGCAATAATGCAATCTGTGGCGCAACGAGACTGAGGCTTTTGGAGAGCCGGTCCTAGGATGAAAGCAATCACACTCGAGATTCGCCAGGAATTCACATTATTTTGGAGGCTTTTTGTAAGGCGCTGGTATGAACATTTATCACAGTTTCTATAGGGGCTGTGGGAGAGTATTTTCAAGACAGCTGAATCGAAATCAATAACAATGAAACCTAGCAGCATGGAGGTAAGAGCAGTTTTCTCAGTTGGGGCTCATCTGTGATACAGAGATGATGCCAGCTCTGCTGTGATACAAACACAGTGGGTACAATTTCCAATTATCACATTTCTTTCTGTAAAATCTTCAGAGCATCTTCAGTGTTAAAATAATTGATCCTTGGTTGACAGCCATCTCGATTCTGCCCATACAGCCCGGCCAGCTCATCCGCTGCCCTATGGCAGGGCCGCCCACACAGCCTGCAGGGCAGGGAAACAGGTACCCATGACTTTGGGCACAGTGTGTACGAAGGAAGCGAGGCAAACCGTGTCCCAGCAACGCAAGGGAAGCCAAATGGCAATTCATCCATGTGTTTTTAGTATTGAGGAGAAAAAAAAAAAAAAGAGATTTTCCTGAGATGAGAATTCAAGTGTCCCTGACCATTTAGTTAGCAATACACATTACGCTCATCGTGATGGTATGTGACACCCTGTGACCACATTGCCTCATGGTCGCTTTTAGCCAGTCTAAAGAGAGGTGTGGTTAGCATCCCAGAGTCACTCTGGGAACCAGGAATACACGTTTGGGAGGCATCTCTTCTAATGGGCATGGCTGAGCTGCAGGCCTGCCCCAGGCAGATAGTAAGCTCCGTCTCTGCAGTGGTGAAGGGAAACTTCTTGGTGCAGCAAGGCCATGGAGCTGCTCCGAGCCTGTAGTGAGGGTTGGCTCCTGAGGCCACACAGAGTTTCTTCGGGAGGCAACTGTAGGGAATTTCTTCCACAAGAGTGTGTCCTGTGCAAAGGACATTGGTGTCCAAGTCACCCATGAAACCGTAGCAAAGAAGGATGTCGTGGGCTGCAGCAGGCTTTCTGCATTTTGGCAAGATCTGAGTCCACAGCTGTTTGTTTATAAAAATGTTGTCAGTAGCCTGCAATCCACTTCAAAGATGTTCTGAGTGCTAGAAAATCTTAATAAACTTCTCCTTCTGTGCCCCATATCTTGCGAGCAATTATTCAGTCAGTGGCTTGTTGGTGGGAAGACTCAGCCAAACAACGATTGGGCTTCTAAACTATTTCAATTACCTTTAATGAAGAAGGATCAGGGAAACAGCCCTTAAACACCTTAAACAGATCAGCAGTATAAATAGAGAAAATGACTCTCCAGAGATCTCCCCAGACACTTGCCAGGGTTGGCTTTGGAGCCAACTGTGATACAAATGCATGAAATATTAGTTGCTTAATGGTTGTGAAGTGTTGCTCTTTAAAGGTTACTGTCTTCCTGTCCAGACAGGGCCGCAGCTGAATGATGAATGAATTGAGAGGTTTTCAAGCACCTGCAGCTCCCATTGGTGTAACAGGAATTTGGGGTGACCAAGGCTGGACCAGAAAAACCTGACTGCACGTGATATTAAGAAGTCCCAGGGCTACCGCCCTCCTGGGCCCTGGCTTCGGAGGCAGCACTTGCCTGGCAGAGTGCTGGGAGCGAGGGCTCTGAAAGTGCTGTTGTTTGGGAGACCTGAGCAGGGGACGGGGCCAAAGAGCTGGGCTCTGCCATGGCTTTGGGAAGAAGCCCATCTGTGGCTGGGGAAGGAGCACAGTGAGCACTGCAAAAAGTGCAGCAAGACCGGATTTTGCTTCCAAGGGAATTTCCTTCTCTTCTCCATTACAAGTCTCACCATATACAAATAGCTGGCTTGTTATTGCAGCTCAAAGGAATGAATGAGCTCAAAAGAATGTGAAGAGGAGAGAATGCTACAATTCCACTGGGAAGAGCTGCTTCTTTTTATTTAACTTCTCAGCTTGGTTAATATTTTACTGCGGTTCAAGAGCAGCCCCGTCAGAACGCCCCGTCCCACGCTGTGTAACTGGACACACCTCCGAATCGCGAGCCCTGCACCTGCCTGCAGCCGTCTAGAAGCATTCTGTGCATCTGCGTGTTTGAAAGTATCTCACAGTTCTGCTTCCTGTGAATGTGCATTCAGCCCTGCACGCTGGCAAAATGCTTATGCTGAATTTGGGAGCGTGCAGAGAGCTGGCCGTGGCTGGGGGTGGGGTGGGGATCTCCCCTGGGAGCCAAGGCAGTGCTAGCATGGAGCTTCTTTGTGAGGGAACAGCAGTGCCAGGTTGGGGCTCACGGGACCCGAGCAGCTTCAGGAAGGCGCACACAGCCCCGGCTGCACACAGTTCATGTGCCAGACAATGGCCACAGGTTCACTGGGGCTGAAACGCCGGGCTCAGGCCCTCAGAACATCGGGTCGGGCCCAGCACCGCCAGCAAAGCCGGGCAGGATCATGGACTGCTGCGCAGCGCAGCTTTCAGCCTGCTTTCCTAAACTGTTAAACCATTAAATATTTAGGTGGCCATATGCAAATCATTTAAATTCTGTTTCTCGGAAGCGCACCATGTCATTCAGACATGCTTTGTGCCAAGAGCCTCTTCCTACGCTTTCATCAACTGCTTGTTTTAAAACCTGTAAAGGACTTAACTAATGGCTAATTGTTGGCCACCTTTTTTTCAAGGGCATTTATAGATGAGGGAGGAGGAGGGAGAAACAGAAACCCAGAGACCTGGGCTTCTCTCAGAGAAAACAAACAGAAGAAAACACATTTTTGTGCACGTACCAAAGAAAACCCCGGGACCTCTCTCCTTTTTGCAACCCCCCTCCAAGGGTAACAATTTGGCAATTCAACAAATAAACAGTCCTTTATTTAGGAGCTGCCTGGCGGACACTGAGCGCTCCAGAGGCAAGGGCCCCAGATCTTCCTTTCTTCGTGTCACTGTGGATTTGCTTGTGGAAGTGCACGGCACCATGCACTGAGCCCAGCAGCTGAGCTCATGCTTCAGGCATTCTCCCAGGACCGGGGGGAGGGGGCTCTCCGCCAGCTCCCGGCCGCCTCTCCCCTCGCATTTGCACACACACAAATCATGTTATCATAGTGAAAATATGTAAGAATTCCAGGAAGCAGAGGAAGTTTGTGTGTTGACCTTAATTTATTTTTTTTTCCAGAGGAAGATCACTCCAAATGTTAAAAGGATAGTGGATGCTAGCTAAATTCAAATGCAGATATTTTAATTCTCGTTGCAACTATTTATTCTGCTGTGCTTTTCCTTTTAGCATTAGTGCTGTTTGTGTTTTATCCCACACGGGCAGCTGGATCAGGTGAAGCAAAATTGGTGAGAAGCTCTGTGGGTCCTATCTGGATTGTTAGAGGAGTCCAAGCGTTCTCTGGTTCCTATTTTCCATTACAGTAAAATTGGGTGAGACCGTTTCTGGAGGGGAGGGAAGGAAAGGGTGGATGAAAGTGGGCTAATGCATCAGGATCTTGTGCATGGAGACCTGGTTTGTTCTGCTTTACAGGGCTTGAACTCTACAGTGCTGATCTATTTGGCTCCAGACCCAATTGCGTTTTTAAAACCATGGGGGTTTTAAACCTGCAAGTGTCTTCATGCAGACCATAGCACCCTAAGAGTGATCTGTGCACCCACACACCCAGCATCAACGCCAGGCGGAGGCTCGCACCGCAGCCCAGCCCCAGTGCGAGGCTTCCATCACTGTCATGCCACAGCCTCAGGGGCACAGAACCATGGAATATCCCAACTCAGAGGTGACCCCCAGTGATGCAGCTCCTGGCCTCACGCAGGACCTCCAAAATCCCACCTGTAATTCAAACCATGTGGTCATCGGTGCTCACATGCACAAGGTTCTTACACATCCATCCCACCACACCAGGCCCACATGTGTGTGTGTGCACACGGAGCCAGGAACGTAGGACTTGAGTCCTTAAATACTTGAGACTCCCTCAGTCCGTGAGCAACAGGGTCACACAGATCTGCACTTGTGAAATGGCAAGCCAAAAAACAAGCAAACAATAAAACGCCCAC
The DNA here is from genome assembly GCF_002078875.1 of Numida meleagris. Classification (NCBI taxonomy): domain Eukaryota; kingdom Metazoa; phylum Chordata; class Aves; order Galliformes; family Numididae; genus Numida; species Numida meleagris. The sequence continues at coordinate 18,012,984 of NC_034416.1, forward strand.
AAACACGCTTGCTGACTGGCCAGCAAAAACACAAATATTTTCACTGATTGGCGTTAATTGCAGGGGCCAGACATCTCTTGGCCTGGTGGCCTCAGCCGGGAGCTCTGGCTGCACACCGCGGAGCTGGGTGCTTGTTCTGGCCCCGCACCAGGGATGTGCCAGGGCTTGTGCAACAAACCACGGGCACCTTCCGTTTTTGTAAAATAAGGCATGGCCAGCAAACATTTAACCTGCGAGAAAGGGTTTGTGAATCTTTCGGACCTCCCATGATTTTTATTCCTTTTCATATGCTCCCTCTGTTGCACACATAAGCTCAAAGCCTGGGTCAGTTTTACAGGAGCAAGCCTGTTCTTCTAGCTGAGAGGCAGCCTGTGATGTTTCCTAGGGCCAGGCATCCCCACCCAACATCTCTGCTGAAACAAGGCCATCTTGGTGAAATAGCCCGAGCAGCTTGCAGTGTCACAGGGCTCACTAACATCTGTGACAGTGCAGAGCTTGTCCCACAGAATCTCTCTGCTCAATAGATTCTTCTCTTTAAGTTTTCTGAACTCACTCGTCTCCCCCTCCCTCAGCCTGTCCCTTCTTATGCATATTTCAAATGCATACCTTTCTTTGCCTCATCTCAGCATAAAGTAGAAAAATAGATATTTGAATTATAGTTTGGTTTTCCAAATATTCAGACAAGGAAGGAGGGCAATACAAGCTTGCTACTCTGAATGTTTTGGTGCTGAGACTTCTTTAACATACAGCCCCCTACCAGCTGCAGCCTGGATTTATACCACAGGGAAGAACACAGTAGAACCAGACTGAAGATTAATGAAAACCAATTCTGGCCTCTGTTCCACATGCCTCAAAGATTTAAAAAGTAAAAATAAAAAATGAGGGAGCTTTGCTTTGGCAATAAGCATTACAACAAAAAAGTAATTTTCCCAAACGGGCTGTGAAGAGAAGACATGCCTCTTACAGCTTCTTGGTGTCCCCAGCCATCGTGATGGCTTCATGGCCATGAGCTAACCCAGGCATGCCCAACCACGGTCCTCATGCCCCTCAGCCATCAGCAGAATAACAAAGCTAGTTTTTGTTAAGAAAGCCTATTTAAATGAAGTTTTCGAGTGTAATCCTCACTTGGCATAAACAGATGTGGCTCTGTGTCAGTTAATGCAGCTGCACTTAGCTAGATCTGCTGGGGAGCAAGCCTTGGTTTTCTAGTGGAGGAAAACATAAGAATTAGTGGTGTCCATATTTTGAGGGGTAAATAAATACACAGGTAACATGCAAATCATTCTATTTAGGAATAAGAAATTAGGAAATAAGAATATGCCAGAACTATTGAAAAGTCATCTGTATCTCGCAGAAGGGTACGTTCCCATCTTTTTTGGTCTGTACAAGGTGATTAAAAGAATTAGTGAAGTCTTTAAGACATCTTTCTCAGTAAAGACGTGGCTGAACCGAACAATGTGTGCAATCAGGGCAGTCGCTATACAACAAGGCCCCAGTTCAGCAAAGTGCTCAAGCACACCTTTAGCTTTTAGTGCATGAGTGGCCTCATTGAAGTCCTTAGTAATTATGTGTTTTGCTGAATCAGGACCCGAATTTATTTGGGGCAGGAGGACCTTAATATCTTCCAAGGAATTATACTTATTAAAGGGGACAGTCTATAAATTAGTATTTAAGTTAAAATCAATTTCTAGATAATACATATCCCTAAAAGACAGCTTGTTAGTTTGTATGAGCTTTGTAACAAAACTTTAATTAAACCCTTTTTAAATAAAACCTGTCGTACATTATACTGCTAATTGACTTGACCTGGTACAAAGAGGACTCTGCCAGCTAGAGGAGACTAAAGGAGATTATTCTGTCTGGTGCTGCAGTGATTGTGTGTTAATAAAATTTATTTCTGCAGTCTTGCCCAACTCCCTATTGTGTATTCAAGAAATGTGTGGGCTCGAAGCCAGTCATCACAAAGCAAAAAGTAATAAAACCACAAACGCTGACTTTTTCTGCCCCACGTTCTGCTGCTTTGCTGTAGCACAAGCTACTTGGTATGTTCTGCTTTCACACGCACCTCAGCTAGATTTCTCACTTCAATTTTATTCCCTATTTTTTCAAGTTATGTAAAACCTTGCACCTTGTAAATGGGAGCACAGTAACAAGGGAAGGACAATTACAGGATCCAGAACGCTTGGTGATGAAATATTCTGGGTGTGGCAACCATTTTATGGCCATTACACTGATTACATACAGTATAGCACATCTAGCAATTAGACAGACATGCTTAATCCTCCTGGATGAGACCTGTTTCACTCACAATTCATTTGTATGGGCCAAATTCTTCCCTCTCCCTCATGCAAGTAAATCTGAAACAACCTCACACCGATCTGTAGAATCATGTTGGATTGACATTCATGTAAATGACAGCAAAACATGACCCACTGACTTCACAGAGGTACTCCCAACACACACTGGGTGCAATCGCAAAAAGCAATCACAAGAACTTATGCAAGAAATAAGGGGAATAAACAGGGGGACTTGGAAGCTTCGCTATGTGATCAAAATGATGAATTAATTGGCATGAGAGACTTGTTGGGATAATTCAAATGACTAGAATACTAATATAGGTAGCATAGTTTGTTCAGGGAAAAAAAAAAAGGGTAAAACAGCTTCACTTCTCAGTGGGAAATGAGGAAAGAAATGAACCAGCTGAAAATCCTTCCCTAGTAATAATAGAGGGGACGAAGGCAGGTGCTGTCACGATGGGGGTGGGGGTGTCTAGAGCAAAGCCACAAAGAACAGATGGACAGAGCTACTTCTCATGGAGGACACAAGATGAATCATACATGCAGCACACAGGGCTTGAAGGATGGTGGAGGGACACGGACGTGAGGGAATGGAGGTAGCAGCCAGGACACAGGGTATCATGGGATACAAACTCTCTGATGACAGAGAAGCAGGCTGGAGAATCCTTGCTCAAGATTTTAACAGAGAAGATTGGAAATATGAAAGCAGAAAGCAATTTGGGCAATAGCCATCATGGAATGAGAAAACTTATGGCGCCTGGAAGGCAAAATGCAGACAACAGACTTGAAGAAATCCAGCTTAAATTAACTCAGAGAACTGGTAAGCAGTATCTCATGGGGAACAAGTTCAGAGCAGTTGACATTTCCTTAAAATAGTTCTATTAAGAGCACAAGTGCAAATTATCCTGAAGCAGCAAAATCATTAGAAGTGTTGTAAGAAACCACCTCAGCTAAATCACAAACTCCTTGCAGACCTCAAACACCAGGAGCACGTGGAAAGCGGAGCCTAGGTTGGATTACTGAGGAAGAGGATGAAAGCAGAGATAATGTAGGGCCCAAACCAGGGAGGTCAAGTGAGTAGGGACCATGTCTAGCAAGGTACAGGAAAGATAATGAGAAAGCATTCTGCAACCAGACTTTGTAATAGGAGGAAGGTGAGGAAAAATAGTTGGCCTGCTATTCAGCAGGCAGTGAAAGTTATTGACAGGTGATGCTGAAAAGGCTGAGGGCTTAATGCTTTTTTGCTGTAATCTTTACTAAAAAGGTCAAATGAGATCAGGCAGGAAACAGCACAAGAGGCAAAGGGGTAGAAACACAAGTGAAAACAGGGAAAGAGCAGATTAAATAGTACTTAGATAAATTAGATCTTTCAAATTGCCTAGGTCAGATAGAATTCATCCTAGGGTATCCTATGGACTGTTTGAAGCAAGCTTGGAGAGCTTGTGGAACATGGGTGAATATCTAGAAAACAGGAAACTGGCACATAGTGCCTCCCCTTAAAGCAAGGGAAAAGACTGTAACAGGGAATTAAAGCACAGTGAGTGAAGGTCAGTTTTTGGAAAAATACGGAAACAATCAAATTATTTGTAACCACTCAGGAAATAACAAGGAGATGAGTAACAGCTAGCATGGCTTTGTCAAAAACACAGATTTGTTAAACCAATTTAATTTCCTTCAGTGGGAACAGGGGGAAAACAGTAGGTAAATCTCAACTTTATTAAAGCTTTCCAGTATGGTCCTCCTCATGAACATGGTCATATGCAAACTAGGAAGAGTGTGGCCTTCATCAACCTGCGGAATTCTCTGTCAAACCGGATGGATGTTGTGAAGTGCATTTCTGCAGGCGTATGCCCTGGATTTGCTTCTGTGAAGTGCTTCTGCTACAGCCTTTTTTTGCTGGAACAGTGAGTTGCCTTCTGCTACAGCAAAACTGAGAAGGGCTGCACAGGTGACAGTGGGCTGCTCTGACGATGTTTGCTCAGAACACAATGCAGTTATGACAGCTGGAGCCATGTACTCAGTTTGGGGCAAAACATTTCAGCTCAAAAGAAAAAAAAAAGAAAAGAAAAATGAAAAGAGATGTGGACTGAACAGAAAAGAACTAGCAGAGAGTAGCCAGCACCCTCAGAAACATGAGCTCAGCGAAGACTTGGAAGAAGGTTCTCATTCAGCACAAAAGCCATAGGTGCACATAAAGAGGAAAGGAATAAATGAATAAATAAATAATTTTCATTATTCACTGTGGATAGGGTAAGAAATACTGGGTTAAACAGCAGCACAGGAAATTTAGGTTAAACATTAGGAAACACTTGGTAGTAATATGGCTAGTTAAGCACAGGAATAGACTGCCTGGGGAAGCAGCAGAACCTACCTCTGCACAGGCTTTCAAGAGCTTGCCAAAAGTACACCTATCTGAAATCAGGCTTTTAAAGTTGCAGAAGGACTTGGGTGACCCCTCAAAACCCAAGTCACTTTGCTAGGACTTCCTCTACCCCCCTGTGAAAGGAAATTTCACTGTGGTGAAACCAGAGTCTGCCTGGCTGCCAGCACGGCACCGAGTCCAGCAGCCCCTGCCCTGCCCAGGCCGCAGTCCCAGCAGTGAGCTAAGCATGTGCTTCACCTCAAGCCTAGCGACAATCCCTCCTGCATGTATTTATGTTCCTGTGCATATGTTCCAGTGCTTTACTGAGCTGGAGCCTTGAGCTGGCAGCCTTCTCTCCTGCTAAGTTGCAGCACAGCTGCCCACAGGTTTACCCGCTGTTGCTGAGGCACTGAGCAGCACGCTCAACCCAGAGGGGCTTCTGCAGGCAACAAGTGGCTGTGCTGAATGCAAAGCTCGGCTCCACAAGGAGACTTATGCCGAGAGAAAGGTAAATCTGTGCTCCATGTGCTAGCTAAGCATTCATTTCAGAGAGATGCAGAAAGTGCCCGGTGCTGTCATTAATGCCGGAAAGGCTGAAGCCCAAGTTACAGGCTGGCTTTCACAGACCTCGTCCTACCCACTGTGCCTCCTGCCCTGCTTGGGAGTGTCTGCACAGTCTGCAGGGAGTCCGTGCTCAAAGCGGAGTGTTCTGAACACACTGAATGACAGTTGTTGCACTTTCCCTTAAAAACTGCCTCTAGAATCTTGATCACTACATCCACCATCTCAAAGATACTGATGTTCCCACCATGCACTCCAGTCCCAGACTATCCTTACTCTGTCTCTGTTCACTGTAGCTGCAGTGCAGCAGAGAGCCGCGGCTGCCAATATATGAGAATGTTAATGTATCTGAATTCATGACATGCAGCTGACATTGATGAGATATTAATAAAATTTGGGGAGATCAGAAGGCATTGCTTGTCTGCTGGTAAATGAAGAAAACCCTGCAAGCCTTCTTGCGCTCCTCTCCTGTATGAGCACAGGTATAGTTCCTAGGGCAGTTGTTGTCAAGGAGGTGGGCTTTTTGTGCATAAAGATTTTCAGTCAATAACACTTAGCTGCTTGTAAATAAAATATATATTACAAATACATCAAACTAGTCTATTTAATCACAATTCCTCCCCCCATTCTGCTCTAGACTAGACTGTAGTTACGAAGCAAAGAGGATGCATTAAATATTTTGTTGTTTCAGATGCTTATTTTTCTAGTGCACCAGGCCAAGTTTCTCCAACTTGTAGCAATAAAGAAAAAGCCACAGCACATGTGCATGCACACACACACACAGCAGGGAACCGCCAGCTGATGCAGCCACTGGCAGGATGTGTCTGCTCTTGATTTCACAGTGCCACCCAGCCCTTTGCTGGGTTTCAGAGCAGCGGTTTTTGTTTTTTTTTTTCCCCCATGTTATTTTGTGTCTCAATGCCAGCACTGATTGTGGTGATTGATTGACTTAGCTGGAGCTGCAGGATTCAAAACAACAACACTGGCAGAAGCAGCTCAGGGAAATGCAGAGTGCGCTGGCTGGGTTAATCCAAGGAGAGAAGAAACAACGCTGGTGATCTGCCAGCTCTGAGAAGCCTACCATAAATTAAGTGCAACTACATTCATTGTTGTGAAATGGAAGATGCACACAGAGCCTTGCAGAAGCATTTTAAACATTTTGCACTGTGCTTCAGCCCCGGGACCTCAGGGCAAGGGCCCCTTCCCCTTCACGCTGAGCTGTTCCTCATGCACCTCATCTCACCAGCTTCAGCACGCAGGCTCACAAAGCCATTCCCTGCCTCTGGGGAAAAGGGGCCCCACCTCTGCCAAGAACTAAGAACTATTCACCTGTTTTAAAGTCAAAGAACTGTTCCTAGGGCAGAGCCTCTCTGCCCCTCCCAGAGCCACGTCCTTACCACCAGGGTCCCCACTCCCCTGCCAAGTGCCAGCCGAACCCTCCAGGGACATTTCTCCTGCAGCTCCTGCCCATAAGGATGCAGCAGTGCTGCATGGGCTCTTTTCCAGAGGTAATGTTTTTCACTGTCAAAAAGACACAAAATTAGGAGACCCTGGAGCTTTTCGACTCAGTCACTTTCTCCCCAGTCCTCCTCTGCTGTGTGATCTTCTTTCCCCCACTTTCATAGAATCACAGAATCCTTAGAGTTGGAAGGGACCTCTGAGGGCCATTTAGTCCAACTTCCCTGCAATGCACAGGGACACCACAGCTCCATCAGGTTGCCCAGGGCCTGATCCAGCCTTGCCTTTAAAGTCTCTAGGAATGAGGCATCCGCCACATCTTTGGGCAACCTGTGCTAGTGCCTCACCACCCTCAATGTAAATTACTTTTTCCTTATATCCAACCTAAATCTCCCCTCTTTAAGCTTGAAGCAGTTTCCCCTTGTTCTATCACCACAGACCCTGCTAAGGAGTCTGTCCCCTTCTTTCCTGTAGCTCCCCTTTAGATACTGAAAGGCCACTCTCAGGTCACCTGGGAGCTTTCCCTTTTCCAGGCTGAACAGCCCCGGCTGTTTTCATGCCCTTGCTCACTCCACTGCTGCTGCTTCTTAATTAAACACTCTCACTGTGACACTGACCCTATTTTCATTTTCTCCGACTCCCTTCCCACTCCCAACAGAAGAGAAAAGTCCCATTCTCTCTCTCCTCCCACTCGGCTTGCAGTCGCAGCTGTCCGCCCATTCTCCTGCTAGCGGCTCAGACTTCCCTTGGCTGCCTTAGGAAGATAAGCTGCTCCTTCCACTGACAGAGAAATTGCTAAGGGACGTTCCCGGTTCCTCATCCTGGGGACGGCGGCTGCATCTGTCAGGAACTTTTTCCATAGCACAAGTAGTTCTCCAGCACGCACCATAAAATAGCCCGCAGTTATGGCTGTTGGCACACTAACAGTGTTACTGGGCAGCTCTTTTTTTCTTAGCAGACTTAACAACTTGCATATAGATGGATCCAGACACAGCTCCAGTTAGCGACAATGGGAGATTTACTGCTGCATGTATTTGCACCCAGATCTGTTCACTCTGTATGAGCAAAACAGAAACAGAAAATAATTATTTGTTTGCCAACCCACTGAATGTAGGAGAGAAACACAAAGTTTTATTCATCTGCAAGCTCAGCAGATGTCTATGTATGAATGGCCTGATTGCGGTCTCATTTTTGGACTAATGGATATTTAATATAGCTTACAGAACTATGAGATAATTCTGGTTTTGAACAAAAAGAGATTTCCTATCATCCTAAGACTTGTCACAATTACACGTTAACTAAGTCTGTGAGTTTTGTTGCTGGTGTTTCATTCGAACAGCTTCTGAGGGAAGCCATAGTTCAGTCATTTCTTGAACATCTGCTATAGTGGAGTCTACCACCGCTGAAAGCCCAGAATAATGCCCTGTGTTATTCTTCTGCATCTTTTTCCATACAGCTTTCGAGGGAGCTGTAATCGAAGAGAAATGAAAGGGCAGCCAACCAAGAGACATGACTGCAAGGATCAGTGCTGGAATGTGAGACAACATACTTTAAAAGCTGAAACTTTGAAATTCCTGCTATGTGCTTGCTTTCAAATAGGGTAACATCCATTGCAAAAAAATAAAACAGCCATTTTTTTCCCCCCTGATTAAGAAATACACTCTTTTTTTTCCCCCAACTTCATGTTGACCTCCTATGAAAGCATGAAAAATGGATTAATGCCTTCATCAGATACCTTTTTTTAACTGCTATTTTCTTTAGAAAATGTGATTAACTTAAAAAGGTGAAAAAGAGACCAGTGGAACTGATGAGAGAACAAGGTTTTAAGAAGCAGAGACCCTCCAGCAATTTACAGAAAGGCTGCAAAATATGAACTGCTGTTTAGCATCAGGTCCCTTGTCAACCAGTGATGTCAGCATCGTAGCTTTTCCTACTGTTTGCAGAGAGCTGAAACACAGCACAGTGCTTTCCATAGTTCAGTTTCAAACTCCAATACTTACGGGATTGACAGAGGCTTACCATTGTGCACTGACTGATGCACCAAGCTTAAGTTTCCTCCTGTTTCTACAAATATTAACAAGTAGAAGCTCTAATGCCTGATCTAAATCTACTGAAGCCATTTTAAAGCCCCTGAAGTCAGTGGGAATCTTTACATCTGGCTCTTGCCAGTACTTATGTAATCACCAAGTACATATGGGCATGCTTCATACTCACATAAACAATCCCTTTGTAGAACTTGAGTTTGTCTTAACCATAAAGAAAGGATGAATTCAATATAGGTCTAGCTAAATCTGGCCATGCTAAGCCCAGACTCAAGCTTTTCCTCATACTGATTAATTTAACAAGAGTATCCACTTCTGAAATGATCTGTGCCTTTGAAGATATTTGTGATACACTTGTGAATGTGATCAAGACTTAAAATGATACAGTTGAGAATTAGGCTTATTCAGAATAAGCTGGACCACAAATGTAGGCGTCATTGCTTCTTGCAGCCTGAAATAACCACAATATTCTTACATTTGTGATCCAGTGTTTCTTCCAGTGCACACCTCAGAAAGATTAAGCAAGTTTTGGTTGCTTTCAGTGATGTAGAGATGAACAAAAGCATAATTTGGAACCAGTTTTCAGTACTCTTGCCAAATTCTGAGTAAAACATGATTTACCTCCTAAGCGAACATTTTTCTAGCAGTTTTGCATGAATTAAACATTTTGGTCATTTAAGGGAAAAATGTTAAAAATCTGGAGTCTTCTTAAAATAGTTGATCAGTGTACTTGAAATATCTTTTCTGATTTCAGGGAACTCTCCCTATGCATGTAGCTGGTTATGAAAACCACAGCTCCTTTGCACTAATTTCAGAGCAAGCTTATGAAAATAATATGATGAGGCAAAGCACTCAGCAATGCCAGAGCATGGGGACCACAATGCTGTAACAGATGATATCAAGATGATGGCAAAATAATGTCACTGCAATCACTGGAGACTACATTACTATGTCAAGATGATGGCAAAATGATTTTGATGCAAGTCTATTGAAACTGTTGAAATATCCAGATGATTGCAACATATCAGACAAATTCCCCAGAGAGAGCGACTGATAAAGTTTTTGTTCAAGTATTTCCAATACACCACTCTAACCTGTGTCACATGGAAAGATCCCGCCTTGCTAATGCATTAGCCTGACCCCACCAACATCAGCAGGAGCTCCAGAGGGGTAGCTTCGCCTTTTGTGTGGGAAGCTCTGATGATCTCCTAGGGTATTTGGGGATGTATGGTTGATTTGTCTTCAGTGCATGCACAACTGTAGTTTGAGATGACAATGACAAAGATGCAGCTGAGCAAAGAAGCTCACTTGCAAGCATGGTCCCAGCCAAGACCAATCAGTTATAGGGCCTTATGCCATGGAGAGGTGAGCTGTGCCCTGCCACTCCAAAAGTGCAAATACCAGGGGGCAACAGCTAACCAAGGCATAAGCTCTCCCATCCTGAGGAATCTTAAACGTGTCTGAGTAGTATAGCATGAAGGAAGCTTTAGCATCTTCTCCCCATATGAAACAGTGAGTTAATCAGCAAAGGGATGACATCGTAGACGTACTCATCATTTTTTACCCAAGGGCACTCCTCCCTCCCCTGGTACAGAACGACTGCTTGCTCCTGAAGGTCACAGCTGAGCTCACAGAGACAGGCAGAGGTGAGCTGTGGAGATCCTCACGGAAGCAAAGACGTTTACCTGAACAGATTACAGTTACAAAACGTATCAGTAACAAGTGATAATGTCTCTTCTGGTTTATAATTATTATAATAAAAAAACCTTACAGACTATCAGCCAGCACTGCTCCCTGCTCTTGCCTGTGCTGGTAGTCCCTTACGTGTAAGAGCAGTGTGCTCAGCAGGAACTGTACGTACAAACTGCAGGGCTGAGCCCTCAGAAGATTGTTAGAGCAATTAGTGCAGAAACAGCAACATTCCTGTTATCAGAACTAACAAGAAGCTGCAAAAGCTGCTTCAATAGAAATAGTCGAGGCTGCTCTAATTATACGTTCTTTGCACAGGCTGGCGAGTACGATGATTTTAGAAACTGGGTTATTCAAGCTTCTGAGGTTACAAATGCTGCTGTGCCAGCTCCACCCACTAAGTAAAAGGTTGCAGGCTGCAGTCAGCAAGCTGATTTGTTCAGCATACCACAGCTGTAGGTAACTTAGAAGGTAAAAGGAGGCTGTTCAGGGACAGCCAGTCAGATTGAGGCCTTGCTAGACTTTTGCTGTTACCACATGTATATTTCAGCAGCAGTAAAAAGTGTTTTCTATTATCTTTCAGAAAGAAGCTTTTACCTTCTGCTTTCTATTCCTGCTGCTCTGACCCATTTGTGCTGCACCTCCAGCTGACAGTGCTGGGCTAACCATTGCGTTCAGCTGTGCCCTGGATCTTGGGCTCATCAAGTCTATTGTGAACAGATGGAGCTTGGGGGGTCCTACAAATCCCATCTGCTCTTGCAGCAGCCAACATTAGTGCTCTTTTGCAAAGAAGGCTGGGTTCCTCCCGAAGCCTAGTCATTTTTGTTGTTTCACATTGTCTCTTATGGGGGCAGATGGACAAGTGGAAGGAGTCATGGGCCGTGTCAGCTGCGTGCCTGTCGGCAGTGCTCCCGGTACCAGGCACACCAGATCTTCCCAAAGCAATACAAGCAAGGCCTTCAGAGCTGGCTCTGTCAATGGGATGTGTATCTGCTTCTTCCAGAAAGCTACCTTAATGGTAGTGTAAATTCATCTGTAGAAGTTAACATCTTACTGGTGAGAGTGCCAAAAAGGCTGATGAAAATATGTAGCCTGTGTAACAGGATTCACAGCCTTAGCTAGCTCCAGAGTCATTTCTGAATCAGATTTGAAGACCTAATCCTAATTTACAAAACCTTTATTGGTCCAGGGCTAAGTTGCATAAGGCCTTGTATTCAGGTACACCTATCCAGACAAGCTACGCTGTATTCAAGAATTCTGTTGAAATTGAATTCTGTTCAAACTCCCTGAACCAGCACAACACCACACAGGAGACGCAGCTAAACTAGAACCTGTCTGCTTCAGTTTGGTGTTTCTGCTCAGGAAAAATAGGTGAGACATAAAGGAAGAGAACAGGAGCCGAGAGAGCAGAGGTTCACTATGCCGGCAGCTCCTTGGCGTAGATGTTGTTCCATGCTCATGCCATTGGCTCTACAGGGAGACACAGGGCCCATTCCCACTTCTGATCTCTGCCACGCTAGCCTCAAGGGGAGATCCAGCAGCCCACCATCAGCCCTCCTGACTTCACAGGCTGGAATTTGGCTGCCTGGGCAGAAGGGAGCAGAACCAGGTGATTGGAGGACAAGGATCCATTGGGAACGCTTCCAATCCATTCAGTCCAGATGCAGCCCCCTAAAGAGGTGTCATACAAATCCTAAATGAGAAAGCCAGATCCTGCACAAGTGGCACAAAAGAACAAATACGTTGCTCTAAATGACCAGAAACAAACCCAGAAAGGGGATAAAGCCAAATGTCAGTGATTTCTGTGCCTTTCCAATCTCATTAAGGATTTTAACTGGAAACAAAGGGGTATTTGGGATACTGTGCTCCAGTGATTCTCCATTTCATGAAAAATTCATTCCAGCAGTGTAAACTGAAGTGATCTCACAATCATTTAAGTCGTCCAGGGTCAGTTGGTATAGAATGATCAGCGTACAGGGATTATGGTTACATCTTTGACTTCTTTCTGTTCTCAGCATTGGAGAATCTGGTACAAACATTTTTTTTGGTTTTGGTTCGCATTAAGACGTGATTCTGCTTTCAGTTGCTCTAGCTGAATACAGATTCACCATATTCAGTGTTGATAGATATTAAAATTAACTTATCTGGCCCTCAGAGCTCAAAGATGCAAATCAGTGGTTGATATACAGGCATTTCTACAGTTGTCACCCTGACACCCTGTAGCAAGGAGCACTCGTAAAAGGAGCGCTGTTCTTTTGGCATGAAACCAGCTGAAGTAGCTCAATTATTTCCTTTATTTTTTCTACTGTCACTAATATGAATCAATACTTTTCCATCTGCTGCCATTTCTAGACTTGAACTGTGAATTTGAACCATGTATTGCCTTTCTAACTATTATGCAACCTCTTGACAGAAACCCATTATAAGCTTTTCAATTTATTCTGCAGCACAGCTCTGCCACTGATATTTACATCTATAACATACACATCTCATGCTCTTTTCTTTCCTGAAGCCTCTTTTATTGCATCACGGTTGTACACTGTACTCACTTTTAGCCTCTAGTCAAGGAAGATACTGACAAAAAAGCATACTTCTTAAACATTTCCGTTTTAACTGCAGACCTCAGGATTTCCAGTGGGAGGCTCATAAAGATCTGTCACTAGAAAAGGCAGTTGATTTTAACTTTTAATGCCTTTGTGATACAGGAGACTTGCTGTAGATCACGTTACTGCTGTGGATGTTGACTTCCCTCAGTTTGAATGCACAGAGCTGCTCTACATGTCACCAACTGGTTGAAGCAAAGCCCTGCCCAAAGCAGGCCATAGACTATACCAAGGAATTTCTCAGTACATCAGAAATAGGGTTGTATTTGGTTTTTTTTTTCAGTTTAACTTGGAGTCCCTCTTGAAATAATATTCTGCATAACCCACAGTATGTCCTTCAATAACAACACACGTGTAGACAAGCAAGGAGTACTTGTGTACTTTACTGGCTAATTGCAGGTAACATCAGATCAGTCTTCCCAGTGACTGGGAGTTTTTCAACTAGGTTACCTGAGATGAAGCTTTAAATGGGGGTAAAGAAATAAGTGAGGGAAAACAAAGCATATTGCATGATAAAAAACAAGATTGGACTCTGTGTTAGCAGTAGGCACATCTGAGAGCAGGGATTGCCAGCCACAGGCATCATCTTGCAGGAAGATGCATCCTGGATCACTCAGCTCTCCCTGTAGTCTGATATCCTAGACCAGAAGAAATGTGCCTGTAATGGTTAATTATGGAAAAGCCTGCCCTAAAGGGAAATATTTCCTTCAGTCTCATCAGTCAATACTTATATACGATGTGAATCATAAGCATTTAAATCTCTTAAGGATTTTATCCTAGTTAATATCACTGTAGATAAGCTCATGACCTGTTTCTGAGCATTTGATTGTCCTTTCTTGAGTACTGGTAAGGTCTCAGTAACATTTTCTTTCACTCATTACACACAAGCTGAAAAAAATGCTTGTGAGTATGAGGTCTGAGCAACTTCCCTCAGTCTTGTGCAAGCAAGAACCAGCTCTGCAGCTGAGCCTCCTGCTCCTCTGACTGGGAACAATTTGCCAAAATGAGAAGCATCTTTCCTTATCTAGAAAGAAAAATCTCTTTCCATATCTCTTTCCATATCTTGCACGGCTTTTGGTTCTGTCATGATGAAAGGTGTCTGAGAATTCCCTGTTGCAACTTTTGTCTTACGTTCATTATTTCAGTTATCACTATTCAGTCAGATCTAATTTGCCAATTTCCTAAAGTATTCTAAAACAGTCAGTTTTTCCTCAGATGTATCCATGCATTCTCAACAAAAGAAGCAGCTTTGCTTTCGAACAAGTACAGCACTGCGCACCACACTCACCACTGCTTCGGCTGCAGCTCCCTCTCTAGCCAGCTCACCTACAGTAGCTAGGGCATGGCTAAGAATAGCTTCCCCTCTCGCATGCTCCAAAGCTAGTTATTTCAATTGTGATTACCATAGAGCTCAAGAACTTGTTTTGCTTTGCCCCATTTGACCACTTAGTAGGAGGGAAGCTGGACTCACCAATTACTACTGTTTTATTTATTTTTTGTCACCTTGAACTCCCTCAGTATTTTAGTCACTACCTTTTCTTGAGTCAAAGAAGTAAATATGACTTTATTTATTTAACAGTATTCTCACTGTCTTGGGATTTTTCTCTCTAGTGTATACATAACAGTTCAGTCCATGTAGAAATGTGATCTGTACATTCTCTTGATTATAGTACCAGTTGTGCTAATGAGCTGCTCTGCTCTTCATATGCACTTTATACCTTGGCACCACAGCTTGCCACCTTGCCATATATACCTTGCTGGAAAGGAAACAGGACTGAGGGTACAGGGATACCAGAGCTACTCCAGGAGTGTTAGGGATAGTGCTGGGTTATCTAGTTGCACTCACATAACTAAGAAATGAAATAATGTAATTCTGGTGTGTATGCGACTGTGCTAGTAATTGTATTGAGCTGCTGAGAATGTCCTGCATCTACCGAAAGGTGAAATCTGAGCTCTGAAGTAAAACTTCAGAAGTTTCTAAATGCCTGAGTAAACTCAGTCAGAACTGACTGACTTAATAATGTGTGCCTCCTCTCCTGAAAAACCTGCCTGAAGTATTTATAAAACATTGCATGATGTCAGAAGTTATCTTGATCCAGAGATGGAGCAACTGTTCCTCCAAGCCTGCTGGATTGATGAGGGGAGCTTGCAGAAAAATGGTGTTGGTTTAGCAACATTCTGAAATATTCGTCTCTGCCAGAGGCTGGAGAGGAATCACCTGAAGGGATCACCTGTAGGGCAAGCTGTGGTGTTTCTTGGGGCAGGGAGTGCTCTGCAGCCTTGAAAGCATATAATGCATTCGGAAGGGAGGAGTCAAAAAGAATTTGACACAGTGGAGAGTGCTAAATAAAAGCCTTTCAGCAATTAGGAAGAGCAGCCAGATAAACTTACATAGAAATCTCAGAGCAGAGGGAGGTTAGCTTCAGGATCAGGCAGAGATACTGGAGTGTTCCTCCCATGTACACAAAGAAAGGAGTCATAGTCACATACACATTAATTTCAATGATTTCTATCCTTCTGCCAGCACTGGACAGCTGAAGCACAGCGCCAGAGTGGTACAAGATCAGGTTTGCCATCACAATGTTTTCTTTGTGCCTTTCCACTAGAAAAAATGGGATGAAGGAGCTGATGTAACCCAACAAACAGTGGTTTTACCTAGCTCTGCTCTGGACAGAGCTGACAGATTTGGCTCTGCCCCTTCTCTAAGTTTTGCTCATCATTTTTCCCTGCTGAAATGAGCCCCACCAGCTCGTGTTGACAGTAACCCCGTGAAGACTGCGAGCTTGGCTGGAGCCGGGATGAACTTTCTGCTTCTCACTGGGTGTGCCCTGTCCTGCTAGGGATGAAATGGAGCATTCAGTTTGCATTCACCACAAAGAGTAAAAAAAAAACCAGGAAGGAACTGAAGGCTGTAGCAGAAGAGCAGTAAGCAGCAGTGACGTCTGCACCGTGCGTTTGACCCTGGCAGGGCTGGCCCGCTGCCCCGACTCGCTCACTGTGCACATTGTTACCGCATCAGCCCCAGGCACCCACTGTGGCCAGAGCCCGATTGCACAAGCAAGCACTCCTCGTCACCTCTGTGTGGGGACAGTGGCCAGCTGGGTGGGCTGCGGGGGGCCTGAGCTCCAGCCCCGCTGGGACACAGCCATGTTAGTGCTGAGCCACTGCCTGTGCTGATCCAGACCTGCGAGGGGAATGCACAAAGCATGAATTTTTATTATTTTTAAGAGGGGAAAAAAACCCCAAATACCTAACAGGTTTGTTTCAGAGACCCAGGATAGTGTGCCAGCACCCTGCTCCCGAATTAGCACCACTCAAGCAGGGCAGTGCCCAGTGTCAGCTGGGAAAGGGCAGGAGCAAGCAGGCTAACGCAGGTGGAGGGGAACACTTCTCACAGCGGCAGCCTGAATAAGCACCTTGTGCTGCTGCCAGGAGGCCCGGCTGCCAGCACCGCCTCACCTGGGACGCTGCCAGGAGGGCAGGACAGGAGGTGGTGTGCAGAGGGTTTGTGGTCACGCTGGGGCAGCAGGGGAGCCACCACTCACGCCTGAGGGCACAGCATGGCTGAGGGGCACTGCGGGGAGGGCCCTAGTAGCCGAGGCCTGCCCTGGCTCTCTCAAGTATGTGCTGCGTCTCCACAGCTAATCCGTCTGAGGTGCCACTGTGGTGGGTGGAAGCACAGAGCCAGCCAAGTGGCTGCGGGTGCTTCTGACAGGCAATGGCTGCCCCCGGCCTTGGGGGGGCCTGTAGCCCCTCACGCTGCTGGGCCCAACAGCAGGGCACCGCGTGGGTACAGCCACCCCACCCACATCTCCTGCTTCTCTGCAGTCCAATTTCTAGCCACTCAACAAGAGTTACAAGCTCCAGTACGTAAAAGGAATGGCATAAAGAAG
Organism: Numida meleagris; assembly: GCF_002078875.1. Taxonomy (NCBI): domain Eukaryota; kingdom Metazoa; phylum Chordata; class Aves; order Galliformes; family Numididae; genus Numida; species Numida meleagris. Next base: position 18,029,889 of record NC_034416.1, read on the forward strand.
GCGCTTTCAGGTAACTCGGCATGAGGCCATGCTAGCCTTCCCTGTGTGGGAAATCACTGTGGAGGGTGACAGAGATCATTAAAAAAATGACAGAAGTGCTTTGCCAACCTAAGTGAGGCAGGAATCGATCACTAACATCTGGATTCAGGGTATGATTTCCTGTTACTTGATAAATTCCCAAACAAGTGTCTAACTTTGAAGCAATCAAAAACACACTTGATTTTCTGATTTGCATTTAAAAACAAAACAAAACAAAACAAAAAACTACCCAACAAACTCCACTACAAATCCAGGAATCAAGTGGTAGGAGTTAAGTTCATCTGTACTTCCAGCCTCTTAAAAGGAAAAAAAAAATGGTATGCAGTTTTCTATGACATAGTTCAAATCCATGTCTTAAATAATCATTTCAAAGGCACCCAAAACAAAAAATGTGACAAGAAAATGAGAAATGGATTTTTCAATACTTCAGATAGAAATAAAACCTCACTTCCTACCTCTGTCCAATTGTTGTACATTACAATTAAATGATTAATTTCATACACAGTACTATGTGTTATCATTAGTCAGGGCGTAAAACCTAGCTGGTACTTCAGCAGATGGTCTGCCCAGTTAGTAGAACAGGGGTGCTGGCCAGTGTATGTTCTGACTAATAAAAGGAGTCCACTCAAAAAAATACGTAAATTAACCTTCAAGATAAAAATAACAAAACTAACAAAATAACAAATAACAAAAATAACAACTAGACCTGAAGAAGTATCGGGCTAAGGCTGCTCAAGTCTGAATACGCTAACTGAATACCTATCTCAAACTTCCATTTTTTGGTTAATTTCTTATAATACTAAGCTAAAGAGTGAAAGTTAACCTCTAAAGTCACCAGAGGGAAAACATGGTGGTGATCAGAAATATAGGAACTGCATCTACAGGGTTAAGGTGTTATTTGCATGAGTTAACATGCCTTTACTCTGCCCTGTGCCAAAAGGAAAAAAAGTCACCTTTTCACCCCTGCTGCCCTCAACCCCACAGAGGACTGGGGGAAAGCAGGCAAGCAATGGGCACATCTGAAACTGGTACCTGACTGGTGGGTACTGCATGAAGGAGCAAGGGGCAGCAGGAGCCTGGCTGTGGTACTCCAGGGCGTGCTGCCTTTCCTCATGCACTTGCGGCACCTCCACAATCAAGAGCTTAATGCATGTAAGTTCTACTTTGCAAGTGAAATATTATTCATTAACAAATCTGATTAAATGGCTAATGCAGGGAGCACTCGCACAAGTTCAGGAAGACAAATAGTCCCAATGGTGCAGTGTTTGTGAGGAACGTTACCCGTAAATGGATTTTAACTGTTTAAATTGGATCCTGTTCAGAAACTATGAAAAGACACAATGGAGCACAAAACACTTCATCTAGCTTACTGTGCTTAATGTAAAGGAAAATACCAACAGATTAAGACTTCAGAACAATAGTACTCATAATTCTGCAGAGACACCTGTTTTGTAGCCCCACACTAAAAGAAAAGTTGCACTTCTTTTTCCCTTAGCAGCATTTTGCTGATTATTAAAGGTTTCTCGGTAACTACAATTTCTGACTGTGTGTAAGAAATTCAAGACTCATTCCTTACAGACTAAGTCATGTTCAGGTCCTGGATTCCACAAATGTACACTGTGGCTTTGCTGCAATACTGGTGAAATTGTTACTCTTTCATCCCCTTAAAAGAGTCATGATACTTTATGTTGTGGAGGCAAGTTATTACAGAAGAACTTTATCTCTTACCTTTTCACCAAGGCCATATTCTTGCCATTTTGGCTGGAGTGAAAAGAGAGGGGAAAAAGGTTTCCACTGGCCATGACAGACATCGATGGCTTTCTCTTGTTGTACATCCTACCTTTCCCATTTTTCAGAAGCCTGGTACTAAACCCTGCACACAAGTAATTCTGAGGTTAATACATACAAATAAACCAGTCTTCTCCAAGCTAATAGCATGTCTCTGCTTAACACAGGTCATTGTGGAGCCCTTTGAGAGGAAGCTGCTTCCTCACAGTCAGATGGCAGCCCCTTCCTCCAGCTGCTGCTGGGGAAAGGAAGGGCTGGAGATAGGATGCAGCAGCATGTGGCACACTTTCTGCCTCAGAAATTGCTGTGCTGAGTGTTTGTTTGGTGGTAGGTACACAACACTGACCCATCAAACCAAGCTCTGCCAGTATGGCCAGAGCATTTCAGTAATTATTTCACTGTACAGCTGGGAAAGCTCTGGTTGCTTCTGTGCAATGTCAGCCCATTGAAATACAAGTTCTTGTATAACCTGAAAAATGATGAGTTTTAAATCCCCCAGGTGGGTTTTTTGCTCTTCCCATAAATCTTTTTTTCATTCTCTAGAATTCAAGATGAGCCCAGAACTGAAAGTACTGAGATCAATAGGAGTGTTGCCCAAGCCAGAGCTAAGAGGTCTGTACCATAATTTCTAGGTCTATGCAGCTTGAGAAAAGTTGCCAGTCAAACCTCCCAGTTATAATGAGCTACATGAACCAATTGCTTGCAGTGACCCAACAGAAACTTGCCAATATAAATTCAGTGCCTGTCCTCTTATAGAAGCCTATTTGATATGTTTGAGTTTTGTTTGATGGCAGTGACAGAATGAAGCAGTTTGGTATTTCTGAAACATCTAGGGAGGTAGAAATCAAATGGTGCGCAAGCTAGTTAATTAAAACATTTCGGAATTTTTTACCTGCAGCGTCAAGCTGATTTGTTAAGAGAAGAATTGAGAGACTCACTGAGCACGTGCTGCTGCAAGCACAGACTGCCATAGAAAATCACTTTACAGAAGCCTATCAGAAGTAGTCTGACTACAGGATCTAATAGAGAGGGCAGCGTATGCTCATTGCTTCCCATTACCTGATTGTGTAATATTTAGTTAAAGCGAGCTCTCATTGAAATCAACAGGGACTTTCCCAGAATACGGCTGCAGGATTGGGACCACACTGTGCCACAATGGAAGCTGTCACAAAGACCAGGCTGCTTATATTATGGTTTTCAGAGGCAGCATCTGATTTGAAGCCAAATGAATTTGATATAATACTTCCCATTGAATTCATTGCAGATCAGATCAGGAGAGGAGTTAACATATGGCTGGCTTAGGATGAAAGTGTTGAAGGAAGTGTCCTTGAAGTTGTTCCACAGGTTGTATATATCTTCTTTTCCCTCAGAAAGAATAATTATTTATTTAAGGAACTATTAAATGATAGCACAGAAGGGGAAGATCTAACCTGCAGTAAGCAAGGATAAGGTGAATAGACTCATGTTTGATATTTCAGGATATCATTTATTTATCCTTAATGGAAAAGAATGTTAGAAAGGTCAGAAGCAAACATCTGCTCACTGCTGCACATCTGAGCAGTACTAACAAAGCCAACAGTGCTCAGCCCACATGTATAGAAAGACCAAGGACAATGGTTGTGACGTCTTTTGTCCAAAACTTACTCTGGAAGGTTTCTTGAGCCTTGGCTTTGGAAGACCCTCTTGAAATCCCTGCCAGCATACGTGAGCAAGAGTATTTGCCTCGGTCAGCAATTTCCAGGATGAAAACCTTAGTCTGCACGATCACTGGGGCAGAGACTGTCATTTATCTGGTATTTATGTAGTGTACATATTAGGAGGCTCGATTCCTGGCTGGGACTGTAGGTGATCGTGGATTATTTAAATAGTAACATGTCAAATCTTTGGAGATAAACTACGAGGAGAGAAACTGGCGAACATTTTAAAGAACTTCTCAGAAAACATTTACTTTCAGAAAAGATTATCTCACGGAAAACTTCAGTCTTCAAGTGCCACCCCACTTTCTACTTATACTAATGAAAGCAACAATTGAACAATCTACCGTGTTGAAACCTTTCAGCTGTACCTAAGAAAGGTACAGCTTTGTGGCAGTAGTTGTTTTTAGTTTTTTTTTTATGTTACCTCAAAGAATCTCACTGTACATGGTGAGAAGAGAAAGACATTCCAAGGAAACAAACAAACAAAAAACCCAAGAAATCAGCAGAAAGATGGATGTGCAGTGATAAGCTTCTTTTTCCAGCTTATCTGTGTGTTGAACCAAAAAAATATCTAGAAAACTGTACACCTAGTCTCAGTGACACTGTGTCATATACTTGTGTGAATTGAACGCAGATGTAGTTACAATTTACAAGAGTTGTCTTGTAATATAGATGACTTTCTGCTCTTAATAATGACCTGAAAAGACAATTCTACCTCAACTCACTTTCATTATCTGCAAATACACTGCTGTTTAATGTATTAGCTCCCCAGGCTCCCTAGCGTGCATTGCTGCGGTTACCATCTCCCAAATGAGTCCACCAGTCAAGACGTGGCTTCACAAGGGAGCTTCTTTATTTTTCAGATGCAGTCTGTCCTTCCAGGTCCCCTGTGCTTCCGTTTCCTCACTTACACCACAGTACAACGTCAAGTCACTTTCCAGCCTTTGTTCATTCAACTCTGTTTAGTACATGGAAGTACTTTTACTAAAAAGTGGTAGAGGTACAAATATTATTCTGATATTACTGCCACTGTAAGATAATGCAGCATGAGCTGTTTCTTTCCTCTCCTGAAAAGGGAACAATTAAATATAGCTATCCTTCTAGGTGGGATTTCTGCAGGGAGCAAACCTAGACTTTCTGCATCAAAACACCTAGACATTGCTACCTCGTATGGAAGGACCAAATGCATTAGATGGATGAGAAGGAATAGGAGATCCAAGCTTCTGTGCGTGTATGGGACAAAGAGGCACCATAGTCAGAATTACACATGTGTGCACGATAATTTGTTCACCCAGTGATTAGTGTAGAGAGAGCACAGCCCATCTAGATCTGCAACAGCTACAGTGCACGCACACAATGCATTACACTCTGCCTTAATGATGAACAGGAATGGAACAACCTTTTTTCTTTAAAAAAAAAATCACTGAAGACAAAAAAAGCATATGCTAAGGTATGATTGACAGCCGCCATAATGGACTGTCATGTCAAAAGAACTGCCTTGCTAATTCTCTTACATAATGAGCTAGATGCTAGGCTCTCCTTGCAGGTTTGATTGTGCACCCTTCCATCAATCTTACCGACATCTTGGCATCTAAAATACAGCAAAACCACTTAACAAGGGCTCTTTAAACAGGCAAGAGGAGGGATGTCTCTGTGTATTAAATGTGATGTGGAGGTTGCTATGGTAAATTTGAGCATGTGAACGTTGCAGTGCAAAATTCCACACTGGTGGCTGGAGCCTAGGTTAGCCATGCCTCCAGGTTCTTTAGATGTACTTGGACTGCGTTAACTCAAGAATGGAAAGAATACAGTTCTGGTGCCACATTCACAGGTGGGAAAGAAAGTGCCTTTGTCTAATCCTCATTTATTGTGTGTGTGTGCAGTTCCCGCGGGTTGATGAGGAGTACCTGAAATGGACTGTAGTTTGCTTCCTCTGCAGCTTTCAAACACGGAGCTCCATTCCCTGACTACTTCAGTAACTAAGACTGGAAATATATATGCATTTCTCTTTCACTTTTTTTTCCGCTTCGCCTGGTTGTCACAGTTACATAATGCTGCCAGTTGAAATTGCAGCTCAATGGCGTTGTTAGGCAACTCGGTTAGCTTTATTTATTGAATTGAAAATTGCCATATAGGTGTTGATTATCTGCCCTAGAGTCCTGATGATTATAGCCTTAACTATTGGCACTTCCTTTATTACCAGGGCTCTGACTTCCCATTTTGCTTGCTAAATTTACAATCCACAGAGCCCCTTCAGCTGTGACCTGCTCCCTCCCAGGCAATTGTAGATTAATTGCCAGCTCCACCCCAGGGCCCTGTAGTGGAGGGGGATTGAACTGCACATCGGAGAGTGAAGTTCAGTGTACAAACAGTTACTAGGATTTACTGTTCCCTGGGTGATTTCATGTTTTTCTTTTAGAAGAAGTTTCATGGGAAGTCTACTGGTTCCCCAGCTCCATAGTGACTTTTCTTAGATCTCTTTTGCTCCTGTTTTGTTGTTACTACCATTTACGATCAAAAAGGCATTGCAACAAGTAACGCGCTACAGCTGACTGATATCTCCATTGCGGCCTAGTGCCTCAGCAGTGTATAGAGGCCACCACCTTTATGTCTGCTATTTATCCAGCAGCTCTGCAGCTGTTTATTCAGGGATATCATTGCTTCCACTTGTTCCATTTCTCCAGTTCATCCTATTTCTTCATGCTCACGGACATTAGTATGAAACATGTGTTTTGTCTAGGCTTTCTGCATCCACCTTTTCCTTTTGGTCAGACTACAATATTCCCCTCTACAAAGAATATATTTTTTTTTATGTGTGATCCCATTGTTCTCAATTTGGGAAAATCATACTCTTTGGCAGACAAGTCCTGGTTTGTCTGAGGACAAATGCTTATCAGTTCTGACTGTTCAGTATGATCCTCACAATCAGAGTTGTCAGACTTGTTTTCATCTTCCCCAGACTTTCCTCTTAAGAGCACCAGGCTGGTCATGGCTTCCAGGGCTGTCACCCCTTGCTAGAGCCTTCTCTGATCTCAGTAGCACTATGATTGTGTGTTTAATAGAACTCTTAATAGAACTAGAAATAGTCTGGAAGCTTTATCATAAGGACCCTCATAGCTCTAAAGATCAGCCCCTATCAAAGGATACCAGCTTTTCAGTACCACCACCATCAGATTGCTCTCACCCAGCTGACCTCTGGGGGTAGTCACAGCCAAACGCCAGCCCACACATAAACAATGGGATATGCAAAGCATCGTTTCCCTTCTCAAACAACTTCCAGTACAATACTTGTTTTGCCAGGGTTCCCTACTTCATATTCTTCATCTTTCCTCTGTCAGGTTCCTCCAGTGCTCTGGACCATTCCAACCCAAGAGCCCTCTCTTACCCAGTCTGTCTCTCCCTGGTAGAGATCTGCAGCCTCTTTCTAAAACAACAGCACGCAGTCAGCATCAAGACCTTTCCCTTTTTGCAGGACCTCTCCTTGTTCCTTATTTGCTGCAGCTGTTGCTAAATTAATCCCTTGAATGTTCAACTGGTGGACTTGCAGGGTATTTACAGGCTTGTGGCTGTATCTTGTAAGTTTGTGGTGGGTAGAGTTGAGCATAGCATGCATTCTAAGAGCACGAATAGAAGCAGTAAAGTTATAAAGCCCATTTTTTTGGCTTTGTTAGCTATCCACTGTTTCTTGACATCTTACTTCCAGTGTTTCTGGATGGATTTTTCAAAACTGTATGCTCAGTTCACTTATGAATACATTGACTTTATCAACAAATTACCATTTTCTTTGATAACGAACTCACCCCTGGGATCCTGAATACTGCTCCAGGCAATCTAGTACCCAACAGAAATCTTGCCCATCCTTCTTGTATCAGTTCAATATGAGTGAGCTATTTTCAGAGGAACTGGGAGTGGAATTTGGAGTAGGGAGAGTGTTTGAATATCTGAGCATGTGCCCAGGACCCTGTTCAGCTTCTGCCCTTGTCCCAGGCTCTCTTGGTGACCTCGGACACCCCATTTTATTTGTATATGACTCAACTTCTTAACTGTAAAATAAGGAGGGTTATAACCCATTTGGAATCACCAGTGTGCACACATGTGGGTAAATAAGGTAAATAAGCAGAATGATGAGGAGATCTTTTGTTCTTGCATGTTGGAACTTTTTCCTCACCTACTTCTCTTTAGAGAAATTGAAAGTGAGAAAGGGATTCTACTTTCTCCATGGATCACATCATCACAGAGAGTGATTCTTCAGTTCTTTTTTAGAGTCTCAGTGCAATTTTCATTCAGGGAATCTTTTTCTTTCTTTTTCTCCTTTTCCTTTTCCTTTTCCTTTTCCTTTTCCTTTTCCTTTTCCTTTTTCCCTTTTCCTTTTCCTTTTCCTTTTCCTTTTCCTTTTCCTTTTCCTTTTCCTTTTCCTTTTCCTTTTCCTTTTCCATCTTGATTTCAGAGATGTTTCCATTTCACTATTCAGGAATTTTTGTTTAAAAACCTTCACAAATTAGCAGTATGTAACTTGTAATGGGACATTTAACATGTTTTTACATGTAAGCCTGCTTCATGGAACTTTCTAAATTGCTTCTAGTGAGAACAATCTTTTAAGAGAAAAGTTTCATGGTCATCTTGCCATGTTAGCATGTAAGAACATCTCTCTTCTTCTTGCAACCCTGTGGTTTCTTCTACAACTGTGTAGCAAGTTATGTGTTTTGTTATTTCTTGGAAAGATACAATCATGGCATGGGAAGAGAAGAGAAGCCAAATCCAGTGATCAACCAGCTCTCCTTAGATCAGGTGCTCTCTGCGAATCTCTGCCCTAAAATATATCACCTGTTCAAGAAAATGCCAATAATAAACTGTTCATATGTCAAATACTGCACAGAATGTTTGAGAACTGGTAAAAATTGTTTCTTGTAAAGTAACCTGGCTGTAGGTTTAGGCTGAAAATAACATTCAAAAGTCAAAGCTAGTGCATCTGCTTCTGTGGTTGGTATGACAGGATGGTGCATGTACAGCCATGAGCACGTTATGACATTTGATATTTTTAATCAAATCCCATTTTAAGGTGCAACGTGTTTTACTCCGTTAAAGGTCACTTTAGTTACAGTAGCATTAAGAGTTTTCAATAAAACATTTTAAATGCCAGTTATATAACTGCTTTTAAAACATTTAACAGCCACATTGGTTACATGACCTGAGACAAAGGATATTTTCTCAGTGCTTTGATATATTGTGGCTGGATTATCCTTATGGGAACACTCAGTTCCATAACGGCCTCAGGTCATCCCATAATATGTGATGTAATATATTTTTTTTTTTTTACCAAAACAATAATTGCTAATGAAGCCAGTGGTGATGGAAGTTCAATGACATGGCAAAGGATAGAGATTGTAGTCAATAATAGCAGCACTGGCCAGTACAAGAAGTTCATCCTGCACTATTCAAGGACAAAGAGGTGTAGCATCAAGGAATGAATGCGCAGTCATCCATGCCATAGCGCTGCACTGTATGTTAAAGTAAAACAACCCAGGTAAGCTGAAGTACTTTCCTCCCCTGCATAACGGCACTACTATAATGCAGTCTATAATAGGATATAGGGTATGTAGAGTATAAGATAAGATGTACAGGATATAGTTTGGGATCATCCTAGCCAGGTGCACCTAGATGCATGTGGACCTGAACCAGTCCATGCCTCTTCATTAATCCTGGGGCACGGGGATGCTGTGAGGTGAAAAAGCTCAATTTGACACAAAGGGCACTCAGGCCAGATCTTATTTTTGAGAGCAGATAGCTACTTCTCATTAGGTAAAAGCATCACTAAAGCAGCATTTTCGGCTGTGGCGTGTCCCCTGCAGGCACTCAGATTCTGCACCTCATTTCTTCGCCCAGCAACACTTTTAACTCAGAATCGAGACTCCGCCAGGCAGTCAGCAGGACACACTCCCCTCTGTTTGTCACTGTTCCCCCTCTCACTTATCTTTTCACATTTTGTCTTGTTGTGGTTAAAAAAATGTATTTGTGTGTGATCCTGGACTGTACAGCATGGCAGGGGTAGGCAGGTGGTTCTCGCCATGCTTGCAGAATTCTGCCTTGTCAGACGAAAGCAAGTGGCTCTTGCCTGGTAAACTACTGCAAAAAGCAAAAACTGTATTTAAAAAGCAAGCTTTCTGAAGCCTCTTTCTTTTGCTCTTTTTTTTTTTCTTATTAAAAAGAAGCTCTTTGTTCCAAAAATGTAGTAAAAATGGCATATCATGTCTTATCTCCTGCTTTGAGTGGGAGGCATCAGATGACTTTTTGAGGACCTGTCCAGCCTGAATTGTTCTGAGGAAATTTGTATATTACTTTAAAAGCAGTATAAGCAAAAGAAACAATGACAATCCTTCCTCGCAGCTCCTGGGAGCTGTCATGTCTTTCTCGGTGATTTCAGGTTGTAATGAAATTAAGAAGTTGCTGTTTCAGAATAATATCTTCCACAGCCAATTTTGTCATGAGCCAATGAAATAAATGTTTCCAAAGTGAACAGCTGGCATCTCTTTTCATAAAAGATTCCCTTTTAGAACACTATTTCCAAACAATATTACAGTGGCTCCATTCACATGGCCATATTTAAGACTGTGTCAGTACTTCTCTTATAAACCTTGTTTTTCAAGAGTTTATAACTCTACAGCTGAGCCATAATTAGCTGGGCTTTGAGTTACAGCATAACAGTTCAATCTGTCTGTGAGGACATTTTTGCTAATATTAATAAAATCAGTTTTAAATTATCGAAGAGTAAAGTGTAGTACTTTATACTCATAAAAAGGATTCTTGAACATTAAAGAGCTTTGATTTGTTTAGAAAAAAAAAAAAAGAATTCAGGCAAGTGAATAGAATCTAATCTCTGTCTTTTTTCTTCTTTTAAAATAAGTAAACCCAAAAAATTGCTTTAGAAACTCAGTCTGACAAACGTATGGAAAGTTAAAGTTGATGATCTCTCCTCAATTTATGTTGTCATAAAGAGCAGGCACAATGGTCTCATTACAAGGCACAGAATCAACCAAAGCTCATGTTCTGTGGCTTTTCTTCATTCTTACTTTAGTCTTGCCATGTAAGCATAGATTTTGGTACTTGATATCATTTTGTTTGAGTCTTTTATGACAATGCCAATTTGCACCCTACCTGTGGCTTGATGGTTACTTCATCCTTAGCTATTAGCCCAGCTTTCTGTACTCCATGTTTCCAGTGTCATTCTTAATTATGATGCAAAACAAACACCTCCTGTTTCCCATTCCAGTCATACTAAGCTGTGCTCTGCTGTGGGCCCAACTCGCTGGCTGAGCGTGAGTCAGCTCTCGTGTCTGTTTCTGGAGCTCTCTTGCCTGCATCATGATTCTGTGTGAAGGAGAGCCCTGGCTGCTTTGCTGATCGCAGTGTCCACTGGATATCCCCAAAGAGCTTTCCAAGTATTCTAATGAAGAACCACAAAATGAGGCCAAGTAATTGATGTCTTTAAACAGAAACTAATTTGTTCATAAATGCTTACCCTTAATATCACCAAATATTCAGAATACATACATGTAAATGAAATGAGAAGATGGAAAAAATATGCTGAAGTTGGTCACTCAAAATTTCTTTTTCCAGTAGGTACGAACTGTTAAGAGAGACATAAATGTGACAGAGTGGGTGGCCAGTAGCTCACCGAAGTATCTGCACTCCTCCACCCAATTCCACACAGCTCTCCTCAGAGCTTTCATTTTGGATTTTGGTCTCCTCTCTGACAATTTCCATGTCGGAGTACCACAACCACCCAAGGCCTTGCTCTTCCTAACCTTTCAATTTCTAGGTCTGCCTCTCTTAAATTTCACAGCAATCACATTTGAACCATTCATTTTCATGCAGTCCTCGGGCTCCTGTGTGATATTTACCACCGTGCAGAGCTGCTGGGTGCTCATTTCTAAACCCAGTCAAAGAAGGACAAGGACTGCATGTGACTCACCTGAGACCAGCACAGATTCAGGGAAGCATATACTGATGTTGTTAAAGCCTTTATTGTCACCAGCAAAACTATGCTCTGCTTCTCTGCGGTGCTACCAGTTCCGTTTCTGAGGGACTCTGTCCCTGCTGCCACCCCCTTCTTCTCCCTACCACCAGGCTGGTGTCCTCCTGAGGACTTTCTGGCCCTCAAAGACCAAGGAAGGAATAGTGAGAAAAGAAACTGAGAAAACACTTCCAGTCCCATATGGGAGGGATATAACCAAGGGCCTCAGAGACCCTCAGAATGGACCCTCTTCATCAGTAAAACAACATCATACTCCTTTCCCTTTCTTCACTGCATTACCTCGCCCTGCCAGCATTACCCTTACCAGGTAGTTATTCATACACCCAGAGTTTGGCAACATAATCTTTGTTAAGCTTTTGCTTTTCTTAAGACTCTTCCTAAGCAGAAGAGAGACTTTTCCTAAGCTGAAGGATAATTGGGATCATTTGGATAGATGCCAGTTTTATCTTCATGCGTTATCACAAATGATGCTGATCAGGTCAAAAGGCACAGAATTTCACCTCGGCATTACAGCATTGTGGAAACAAACATGAACCTTGTTAGAGTGTAAACAGCAGGCACAGAGCTCTCCTTGTTATCCTTGCTGACGGGTCTGTGTGATAATTGCAGGCTGGGATGACTGTATCCCTCTCAGGCTGGAGGTAACCGCATTATACAGTCAGAAGCCTCACTGAGTTCTGTGGCCGTCAGCCTGCACAAAAACATGAGGTTAAAATTGTTTCTTCAAATTCAAATGGGATCAATACCTCTCAGGAGACAGATGGGGTTTTCTTTCCTACACCAAGAAAAGAATCAGTGTCTGGAGTTCTGGCTCAAAGTATTCATTCAGCTACAGAACAACACCAGGAAAAATCAGCAGAGGGTGGGCACCTGCTCTTTTCCTTGATCAGCCTGGATCTTAGAATCTGATGTTTTATATAAAGGGAGCTTGCTGTTGCTCTCCCATGCTGCCTCTAAAAGGATACAGTCTGACTTGAGCAAGAAGGGCATGTTTATTCTTTCTTGGAGATTTTTAATTTTTACTTGTAGCTGAATCCTCTAGGTCAATTGTATCTGCAGGGGTGGGAGAGAAATTTAATTGCTTTTACTTCCTACCTTCATCTCAGGGTGACCAGTCCATTAATAATGCACAGGAAGCAACTAAGAAATGCATGGTAGATTAGGGATTAATTGATATTTGGAAAGATTTCAATCCACATTTGAGGGAAAAGGTTACAGACTGTAGTCCAGCTCTTGCCACTATTTGCATTTGATTATTTCATTATTCTTATGTTATGGCCCTGCATATTTTGGTTTTAGATATGTTTCCCCCTTTCCTTGGCCACTTTTGTAGCATTTCCTTGTTTATTTCTTGTTAGAGAGGTTTGTCACATTTTTAAGACATGCTATCCTGTATCAAATAAATACCTACATTTCTCTGTATTTTCCAGTAAATATGTTTTCATCTGCAGTGACACCACCCTCAGTTCTTTTGTGAACAATCTGACTTTGCAAAACATTATTGATTTCTGTGCTTGGAAGTTACAAGATTAACAGCTTTAGAGGTAGAAGTCCTTCAATCTTTTCACCAAATAAGTGCTCCAAGCTTCCTTCAATGCCTGCTGATGTGCTCCAGCCATCACTTTTAGTAAGAAACATGAGCCAGGTGGTCCTCAAATCAAAAAGGCACTAAAATACAGGAAACAGAAGGGCAATTCCAACGATGTCGGGGCAGGAAGGTAGGATTTAGATGGCCTGAAAATGACTAGCCCGACACCTAGTTTTGCCCAGGTTCCCCCATCAAGATGAAAATGACTTCAGTAACTTTTTTATCAGCTTTAAAGAATGTAAAGCAGACAATATTGACTCTAGCAGACTGTAGCAAGAGACTGTGTGAATCTGATAGAAAAGATACATTCGATTTTTTTAAGACCTTGAAAAATTCATCACCTTTTCCTGATGCCAGTTACATTAAAAGTATATTAAATTAGGAATAGAACACAAATGCCCCTTTTCAACCACTTTGATAATGTCAGATGAACTGGACAAAGACCCTTTGAGGACCCCTGGTGCTCTGGCAGCTTTTATGATGGTATTTGCATTGAAGAGTGATGGAATCCTTTAAGCAGATGAAAGCAGTAGAAGTGCTGCTAAATGGACAACACAGAGAGACACTGATGATCTTAAAATCCAAGCAGCCACCTCAAATTAGTGTTAAATTGTCAAAGGAGAGACAGACCTGCATTTCACGTGTTGTACCATGAGGTATTTGGAATGTTGACCATGGAAATGTGTCTGAAGTTCCTTCCTAACATCCCACAGTTCAGGCAGCAGAGCTAGGCTAGTCAGCAAAGTGTGGTAAGATACATGTGTGGGTAACATAAAACAGTGATGATGACCCTCCATTGCCATATTGGAACTGGAATTGGAGCGGTACATCTCTCTGCCACTCAGAGGTGGTAAGGGTCACAGAATAAGTGACTTTCATTGTCCTAGCAGTGAGTGTTTTGCACCCCAAATGCAGTTCTGTTTTTGTCCCCTTGCCTGACAGCCCAGGAGGAAGGGACAGGCACTGAAATGTAAGACATAGCTCGAGCTGATGCCCTGGAGAAATCTTTTCTCACCTCACCACATCATGGTGATAATAGCTGCTGGAAACATCAACTTTTAACTGCAGGATATCTTGATCTGAGCCAGATTTTATTTGGATATCCACTGTCTAATGAGTAAGAATTGTAAGTAACGTATCCCATATTACATTATTAAATTATAAATATATATTGTTTACAATTATTTGTTAAGAGTTGCTTTCAAAACCCTTTAGTAGTTTTTATCCATAGAGGTATTTGGGGAAATTTATTAATTCTGGTTTTATTAACTTTATATTTAGTTAAGGCTATCTGAGTTTCATCTCTTAATATAGGAGACTTTATAAGCACTGTTTGCTGATTTATCTGCTTGGACTGATTAAATAAATGAAGAAAGAATTGTAACTCTAATGGTGTCACAGTGGGGTAGTTATGCTTTATTTTAATTAAAATCAGGATCTAAAAAATATTTTATTCATTGGCTATCTACCTGGGCACGCTTGGCCTACTTTCTTCAGGTACTAGAGATTCTGCTGAAGTCTTCATTTGCTCAATGCGCCAAATCCACAAACCTGCATTTTATTTTCTTGTAATGCTCAGCCTGCAGACACATCTTCAGCTGGAAGAAACTGAATTCAGTGGTCACAAGCATTTGTGAAGGGGCTGTATAGCTTTTACACGCATCTGCTTTTTCTACTTCTGCTCTGCTTCTCACAGCCTCCAGACTGTGCAGCTCGCTGTGGTCACAAGCTCCCACTTGAGGCATTTGAAGAAAGAAATCTCTGCAGGACCCCAGAGACAGTCATGGACAAAGCCTGGCCCCACTGCATTTTCTGGCAAAGAAAAAATTAGTGGGATTTGCAAAATCATCACAGCACACAGACATAGAAGTTCTTTCCAGTAGGGGAATCGAGACTTTAAAAGCATGAACTTACCTTTTGTGAAATTCCCAGCTACGTGGTTTGCAGCTGTGTCTCTGCTTTTAGCTGTGCCCAACAGATCCTGGGTTCTGCTGGAGGAAGTAAGGCTCCTTGTAATTACCAGTCAAATGAATGAGTTTCCATCATAGCTTATTTTCCATTTTAGTTGGCAGCAATCTCATCTCTCTCTAACCCAGTTACGTATCGCCTTGGAGACCCACAGGTTACCTGGATGTTGCTAGGATGTACTGTTCGGCTGATTCTCCTTTTTCTCAGCCACATTGCCTGCTCCCTGAGCTGCTAAGCCATGGGACTTTGCCCAGGGTGCCCCTACTTTCCATCTGGAAAGTCTGTTTAAGACAGTGGGATGAAGACCATAAGGAATGCCAATTTCTGTTTCTAATTGTCAACATAGAATTTGGAAGACATTTTTAACATACTATTCTATTATATAGTCATCTGCTATGGATAGGGATACCATAGCACTGTGTCATCTACCTTACAATCATTCCTTCTCAAAATGCATTGTGCTTATCTTGAAATGCTGAACAGAGCACACATGCACATGCAGTTACTTCCCTTCAATGGCCCGTGTTTGCGTTTTGTGTAAAATGTTGTAAATGGACCACAAATCTGACGAAAAGCTGAGAAAAGCATCCCTATAGGGTTATATAGGGATGCGCTGAGAGGAGATGTGAAAGACGGGATATATCTACCACCTAAACTTACACACAATCATTGCAGCTCATGGTTGAACCACAATAACATCAGTGGTGAGCAGCTGTGGTTGGGAAGCCCTTGTTGGTACTGAGAGGAGAAGGGAAACAGAATGAAGAAAACTGAATGAGCTGGCTTGAAAGAAAAAGAGCTCAACTGCCCTTTCATCCTAATCATAATATTTTAGAACAACAGAATAAAATGGTGTATATAAAAAGGTAATGTGCTTTTTCTTCAAGGACTTATTGAAAATCTAATACAGTATCTTTGTAATTTACCGGTAATGTGTACACAATGTAAAAGATCAAGAGTAGAGAGTACTATCACTATATTTAGAGACAATGGTGATTTTCTTTCATAGGCTTGATATAAACTTTGATTACATAGCATTTCTTTAATTTGCTGCTATTCAAGAAAACCCTTAGAGCACTGCAGCGAGCAATGCCTCTCTTTTACATTTGCATTTTTTAATTTGCATTTTTTAATTTCCCAGACTACAGCTCTACACCTACACAGGCTTCCCCTGTGGGAGGGAAGAGAATATTTTTCAGTATGAATGATACTGTTTCTCTTCTCAAATAGCTGTAGTTATTAATTCCAGAGATTTACAAAAATCGCTTTGCTACTGTATCACTTAAGTGCCGAGTTTTTATCTAACTAACATCAGATGCCAATCTATGGCTCCGCTGGCACCTATTTTAAATAGGGTAGCCGAGCAAAAAGTTCACGCTGCTCAGCTGAGGATCCACCACTCTTGGCAGCCTGCTGTTGCATTCCTTGCCTACCTCGAAAGGCCACCGAGCTCAGGAACGGTCTGGTCCTTTTAGAGGAAGAGTCATTATGTCCCTAATACACCCATCTCCCCATGGCATCCTAACGACAAGAATCTAGACCAGAACGAGGACAGTGGCTTGCAGAGGAGACAGACATACAGGAGCCTGAATGCCAGAGAATGTGATGAGGTTGGATCCCTTTTCTCCTGTGCCCTGGTGGCCAAGAAGGCCAATGGAACCCCAGGGTGCATTGCAGGGAGTGTGGCCAGCAGTTCTGGAAGGTGATCTCCCCCTCTGCTCTGCCTTGGGGAAGCCACATCTGGAGCACAGTCACTGTGCCACTTCTGGGCTCCTCGGTTCAAGGCAGGCAGGGGACTGCTGGAGAGAGCCCAGCAGGGCGTCACAGATGGTGGGGGCCTGGAGCACCTCCCTTATGAGGAGAGGCTGAGAGACCTGGCACTGTTCAGCCTGGAGGAGGAAAATTGAGAAGGGACATTATAAACACCTGTAAATACCTAATGGGTGGGAGTCAAACGGATGGGGCCAACCTTTTTTCAGTGGTGCCCAGTGACAGGACAAGGGGCAATGGGCACAAACCGGAACATAGGAAGTTCCACGCAAACATGAGAAAAAACTTGTTTACTGTGAGGGTGACACAGCCCTGGCACTGTCTGCCCAGAGGTGCGAGGGAGTTTCCTTTACTGGAGATACCCTGACCTGCCCGGATATAGAATCATAGAACCATAGAATTGCTCAGGTTGGAAAAGACCTTCAAGATCATCAAGTCCAACCGCAACCTAACCGTACTGCTCTAACTCTAACAACCCACTGCTAAATCATGTCGCTGAGCACCACATCCAAACAGTTTTTAAACAGATTTAAACACATTAAACACATATGCTCCTGTGCAACCTGCAGTAGGGAACCTGCTTCAGCAGGGGGGTTGCGATGGAGGATCTCCAGACATCCCTTCCAAACCCTATGGTTCTGGAATTCTGTGACCATTGGGGACCAACTTAGTAGATACCTTTACAATACGCATCAGAACCCATGTACTAGGAGCCAGTGTACTTGCCTGTGATATGGGTGACTGGCATTTAAACCCTGTTCTGACCCTCTTGTATTCAGACCCCAGCCCAGATCTCTGCTGTCTTTTTATGAGTGCCATGCTCTTTTCCAGACAGAAATGTTCAGAGAGGGAGATCCCAAAAGCAGCTGCATGCTTGTGTCATGGATGGCAAAGGAATTCTTGCAATTGCCAGTATTTTGCAAATTGGAGTAGTGTCACTGGAAGACGCAGGAAGCCCACAGCACTCAAAAAGCCTAGTGGGCAGAGTCCTTTCTAAGATATGGGATACCTGACTCTAATTCCATGTGCCAGATCCAGATGGGAACTTCCCATTTCCTGGAAGATGACCAATTGCCAGAGAGAAAGAAATGATCTCACCCTCACTCTGTTTTTGTAAGAAGGGTTGGACTTATTTTGGCTACTACTTTCAACAGCAAGTTCATAATCCCAGGGGACATCTATGCACTCAAAGGAAACTTGTCCTTCTCCAGGGCATCTCCTGCTGGCTTGCTCACAAATTTCCTTTTCGATATGCTGGCGGCTGGGACTCTCCTTTTTAAGCACTCAGCCTGCCTCATGCTGTGCATGCAGAGCCTGTGCCTAAGTGAGATTTCTGTATCTGACTTGAGCTCTTTGCTCCTAAAAGCTTGGGATACTAAATTTGAGGTGTGACATAAACAGGGAAGGCAGTGAGCAAAATTAGACTGGGAGAAGAGAGGGCAACAACAGGGCAATGACTTTGTTCAGGCATTCCAGCAAAGTACTAATGCCTATCTACTGGGGAGTGGCTGCCTCCAGAATGACTCCATTCAGAGGCTGAGGTCACAAAACAAATTGTTTATTTGACTTTCTCTATCCAGGACCATGAAAATTAAAATTTACAAACACAGTGTGCCTTCCCAAGACTGAACACTTGCTTGCATATTAAGGTAAAAAGAAATAAAAAGAACTTGGAAGACTATATAACAGCACCATTTCACGACTTGCCATAACAATATTTTATTTGTCAGTCTTTTCTCATCCCTATGTCTCTTGAAGCTTGACTGGGTTATAGCATCAAAGGGAAGGAGTAGTAGTATCAGAGCAGATAGAAGAGAAAAGAGAAGTGTGCTGTACACAATCTGCCCATCATCTCACCTCACAGTTACACTAACCAAACAGGAAACACACATATGAAAAATGTGTTGCCATGTAATACGGCAATCCATGTAAAGTAGAGCTTCTTCTCAGATATGGTAAAAATGCGTCATTCTTATATGGTAGCTGTAACTCAAAATGCTTTATGAAGGTTAATTAATGTAACATAGTTTATGCACATCAATACAGTCAGGGAAAGATTAAACAAAGGGCAAAGTACAAAATTTAATCGACACAAGAAGCAGCAGAACCATAAACACCATGGAACTCCTGGATTCCAGAATTAAGGAGTAAAGACTTGTTCTAATGCAACTGCTTCCTTTTCTTTTCTTAAAGCATGAGTTTCAGACAGCAAGTTTTGCTGTGCACAGCACTGAGTACGTTGTCAGCTCTTTGCAAGTACTGAGCTGAATAAATAATGTTAAGAGTAATCCCACTCCCTTGTCCTAAACTACCAAATCTATTGAAATTTGAAACCTTCGTGTTTAACTGACTTTGGTAAAGATAATTCTGAAAGCGGATGTTAAGATGCACTATCTTGGTACTGGTAATTAATATGTAATAATAATAATCATCTTGACTAATAATGCTACTCTAATAAGGACCTAATCCTACAGATCATTTTTATGAAAGCACTTTGATAATAATGATTATTTATTCTTACAGTGCATTTTTCATGCTAGCAACTTCAAGTACCATGATGATTAATAAAGCTAAAGAAATTGAGAGATACGTAAAGTAACAAGCTTATGAGACTGCCAATGTGCTGATCTTATTAAATAAACATTAACAAAAAATAGAGCTGTAAACGAGATGCTCCTGGGAGATGGAAAAAAAACCCACAACAAAAAATAAACAAAAAAACCTTGAGGCTATGTCAGCACGATTGAATTGACCTGTGTACTAATGTCATTTCTATGGCAATGATAAAATAAAATAAAATAAAATATTAATAAATAGCTCTTGGTGGACTGCAGACTATGCTGTCAGCTGGTATAGATAGGTGCACTGGCATTAATCTAAACCAGCTGTGCATCTGCTTCTACATTTTCAAGGGAATGTAAAAACATAAGAAAATAGCTAATATGTCTTGTCCGTGATGATTTTAATGTATGGCAGTATGGAGTTACATACTATCAATGTTCACACTCCCTGGCAATGGCTGATATGTTTATCTGAGCCACCTAGATGCCCACTGAGATCTGCTAGGGCTTTTTTTTTCTGCCCTGATTAGGATTTAAGTACAGTAGTGATGCCTCTTGCCTTCCTCCTCTCTTTTCTACGACCCAAGTTAAATTTCCATTAAAATTCATAGTGGGCCAATAGAAAGAATTCACCTGTCTCAAAAAAATACACCAGTAGTGATCTCTTTAGCCTACAAATAATTACATAGGCAGCATTTTGCCAAAATAGCTTAGAAAGCGTATTTCCTGGGCTGCCACAAATTCTAGCAGCAAAATGAATCCTTTGCAGGATGGCTTATGTAATTAGAGAAGCCTTATTGTCAATATAGGCAATAGAGTAGTTTTTAGACACAGAACTTCATAGAGTCACAGAATCATAGAATGGCTTATGTTGGAGGGACCTCAAAGATCATCCAGTTCCAACCCCATCAATGGGCAGGATTGCCACCCACTAGATCAGGCTGCCCAGGATCCCATCCAGCTCAGCACTGAATACCTCCAGAGATGGGGCATCCACAACTCTCTAGGCAGCCTGTGCCAGAGGCTTACCACCCTGAGTAAAAAAAAAATTTTGCTAGCATCTAACCTAAATCTTTCCTGCTTTGGTTTAAAACAGTTCCCCCTTGTCCTAGTTCTATCAGACCATGATAGTGATAGAAAATCTTCATCCTTCTCAAGATGACTGCTGGTTTGAGCTCCCTAGCAGAGCTCCTTGGCAGCACACACCAACCTTAGGAGACAGATTCGACAGCAAAGACCTCCCATGGAAGTAGAACTACTATGCAGGGAGCAACTTTCTGCTTGAAAGAATCCCCAGCTATCTGTGCCAGAATACTCTCATAGTGGTGTGAAACCAGAAGAAATGGATTAGTCGATATGCAAGAGAGAACTCCCCAAGTTTTCTCTGCCATCAGATATAAATGGAAATCATCCACAGTGACTTGGTCGTGGCCTTTGCAGTGATGTCCACATGCTGGCATCAAGAAAGCAGAGAAGAGAGCACTGTATTTTGGGACGAGCTACATGGGGTTGTCCAAACATGAGGTATGAGAAAGGGAGAGAGGAGCACAACTTTGGAAGAAGAGCTGAGGGAAATTATTGCAGGGGAACTTCAGCTCTTCCTCTTCCTCCACTTCTTCCTCTTCACAATCATATTTAATTAGGCAATTTGGGAAACAGCTGCACAGGGAAAGATATGAAAGAGATGCCGGGTAAACAGAACTACTCTGATAAAGCAGGAGCCCAACCCATGGCCAGAAAGACTACACGATGGTAAGAAAGAGCTGGCATGTTTTGAATATGTGCTGTGTAAACCCTGTCTGAGGTTCGTGGAAGTAGTGAATGAAACAAACTATCTCTTTGTTAAGGGGATGAACAATATTCCACATAAATATCAAGAGTAGCCTCCAGGAATAGAAATCAAATCTGAATGGGAAGAGACCTTAGCAGATCAAATAGAGGCTTTCTACACTTCTAGTTAATCCTTCTTCAAACTAATTTGTGAACAAAGAGAACAAAGGGCTGGATGTTTCACTGGGGACAGTCATATTTTCTAACTCGAGAGTAAATTATGTTGAATGAGAATACAAAGTCATAAAATATAATCAGGCTATTAGCTAGGTAAGAATTGAGGGGGAGATACAGTGCTCCACAACGAATTGCTAATACAACGTATGATGAGTAGAGACAATAGAAATCAGTGGGAAGAAATTGGCATGCAGTGATTTCCTTCTCTGGGCCTCCTGCAATTTGCAGAACTCTGCAGAATTTCTTGGGCTGCTTGGTCAGCTTTCTCTTTTGCTGAAATATACTTGGATTTCAATGCTAACTACCACAGCTACAAAAGGAGGGTAGTTATAAAAGGTTGATTTGCAAAAATATTTATAAATTCAGTAGGTTTCTATTTTTAGGTGTTCAATTTAAGGCTTCTTTTGGCTGCAGGCATCTGTCTTGTCTGAGATTTCTCTGCGGTGCTAACAGAAGCAAAGCTGAACTGAAGACTTGGATTCATCACGAAGTGGGAACTGGGGCTTTGATTGTAGAGAAAACAGAACCCAGAGGAGAATCATAAACACACATTTTCTTTGCATATAGATGTTTCAATGAGCATTCTAAAATAAGTCTTGAATCCAATCTGTGCGGCAACGTAAATAAACCATTGTTTTTTAAGGGATTTCTGGGGGTACAAAGACAGAACCTGGCTATAGCTGGTAAGAACCCACAGGACGTGCTTGCTGGACTCAGCTGTCACTGTACAGCCTGATGGGAACTCGTAAGATTTACATTCCCTTTCATTTTGCCCATATTTTGACAATGCGTGGCTTAGTTTCTGTACTTAACTTTATATGAACTTGGTTAATTGTCCTCCGCGCAGTCTGACAATGCGTTCTCTCCTCTCAGTTTCTCTGAATTTTGATAGCTATCAGAACATCATCTGAAATAAAATGGTTACCAGAAGCACATTTGCTCAGTGTTTGTGCAAAGAGACCAAAGTTGCAGACTAAAAAGGGAAACTCTTTCCTTGAAGGACTATTCCCAGGAACATTTTTCAGAGGCTGGAGAGCATATCATGCACAAAGCACAGATAGTGTGGGACTTCTCCTGGAGTCTCACCAGCACAACGTTGCAACAACAGACTGAATCCAAAAGCGGGGACAAAAAACCTGCATGCGTGTCAGTGGGATGATCAGCATGCAGCTTGGGAGATGTGTGTCATGTGTTCGTTAGGAAGGTTTGAACAGCTCGGAGAAGGTGATAGAAGAGCAGAGTACAAAGATGGGATCGTTTAGGCTGTGAAGAACAGGAGCTGCTGGGAAGTTCTGGAGTACATGGAAAGGATATTACGGAGTAGTGATTTGCAAAGCTTTTGTGAAAATCACCTTGCTTACAGGGAAATCTAGTATGAGAGATTCAGATTGCTAACACAACTCTTTTTTAGTCAACTCAGAAAAAATAAAGCCAAACTACAGGCACGGTTTGTAAATGTTGTCAGTGCCCAAGGGATCAGTGAATGAATTTTCTGCAGTAACAGATATATCCTGAGCAAAAAGGCCAGCAGAGACCTAATGGATGGGTTAAAACATGGAGTCCTTAAAGTGGGGAGACAAGGGCTACGAGGGCTTAATCTCAGGTGTGTTTCCTGTGGTGAGCAAAGTGCAGAGCAGGCCCAGGATTGCATGGAAGGCAAAATAAAGTGCAAGAGTGAGGTGGGAAGAAACTGGGAAAGCAGCTTTGTCTTGGATCCAGCCATGTGGTCAATGACATGCTTGATTCTGATCCATTTGATATGCCTGCTGCAGCTTCTGTTAAACAGAAAATCCATCACAGGATATAAAATATAATTCTGTTTGTTCTTAAGGTTTCCATTTTTTCTTTTCTATAAGGTTCAAAAGAGTGTTTTGTTCATAAAAGTCAACACAGCATACTTGAAAGCACTAAAAAGTGTACTGTTTGTTTATCCTCAGGGCAGGTGCTCCGTAGATGATCACAGTCAAGCTTTGTTGTTCTGCATTATAAAGTCTTCAACCTTGACCTAAGAGTACAATTCTTCCTACTTTATCCACAGCCCCCAAGTTAAAAAGAAAAAATTTTTTTTTTCAAAAAAGAAAAGACAGAAGAATTATTCTTTATTCTAAGCTGGTACTTTATCTTGCTTCAGCAAAACCTTTGCCATACAGACTCATATCCGAGTTTTCTTGTTTCCTGTACTTGGCTGTCAACACTGAGGGCAGTCTGGGTTTGAAATGGTGGCCTTTGAATGGTTAGAATACAGAAGTGCAGACTGTATTGGGGAATGCAGCAGTGTTAATTGTGTGACTTGGTAATACACAGGGGAAACCGTCCAGGTGACATGTAAGGAATTAGACACACATATATCTCACTTCAGTAAGAATTAGCCAGAGTGCTCATCTCCTGCACTGTCTGTTGACAACTTTACCCTTACACTGAATGATGAGATACAGGTGGAATTATCTTTTTACATCAAGGGACTTTGGGAAAACATATACAACAGCAGCAGCTTGCAAAGGGTCTCCTCCCAAACATTGTACAAATCCTAAATTCTGGAATTATTTCAAAAGAACAAATCTCTAAAAGATACAAGGTGGTTTCTATTCACTGGCAAGTAGGGAAAAGCAGTGCAGTGAACTACTGCTGCAGTCATCTGCCCCGAGATGGTCTGGGATATGATGACAAAACGCACAGTGCAGCTCAAAGCAGAAGGTGCAAAGGTGACTTCTGAAATCCCCTGATCCCAAGCTCACTGCTCGGCAGTCCCCAAACATAAGTTAGCGCAGCCTTCAGCAGCCGCATCTGAACATGGCTTTTGTTCCTGTCCAAAGTCCATTAGGAACCATGCCCCTGTACCACAGGATTGGCTGGGAAAAGAATCAACAGGCTCAAGAGCCACTTGCTTCATCAGCCTGGAGAATGCCTTGTTTAACTCCTTGCATAACTTCAGTATTGGTATTTTGGCCACTGGTGAGGATGTGAGAACCTGCTGCACCGCTCAGTTCTTTGTAATTTAACCATGCTGCTATAATGTTTAGTTAAAATTTCTTCCCAATTATCAATGAGTGCCTCTTATGATATGCAAGTCTGTGAAAGTTTCTGCTTTTTTATTTTCCTTGGCAGAAATGTAAAAGCCATAAGCATCCATTAATCTCCGGAGGTGGTCTCTAGACTTCAAACAGCATCCAGAGATCTCGGAAAAGTTTTCTTGTGCCCTTTGAAACTGCTAAGTATGTTACGTGGCTAAAGGATTGATGTAGCCCAGATGTTCCTACCAGTGTTTGTCTTGAGCTGATGTTGTGCTTTGACAGGCAGAGACACCTGGCATTTTATTAAAATTGGTACCAGTGAAATCTGATATTCATGAAAAGCCTTTTTTCGTATAAAAGCTGAAATGTGGTAATTATCAATACATGAGGCTATCATGTCTACACACAATATTCACACACAAGCAAGTGCAGGAGACCTGTCCTTATGACTCCTTATGAAAGACGAAAACACCTCTCTACTTTCCCTGCAGAGCCACAGAGGTGAGGAGTTACTTTTCTGTAGGAAAAAAATAAACTACAGATGAGAGCGAAGGGGTTGATCCTGATGGTTACATGAGGTCACAGCTTGCAGAAATCAGCAAATGGGTGCAAAAAAAAAAAAAAAAAAAAAAAAAAAGGCGCTAAAACCAGTTTGCATTGCATCTTGTTCTAAAAGAAGACTTGTTGAGTCCGGGGTTTTCGAAGGAGTCAGAGACAGTTGGAACCTCTATTTCTACAAAATGTGGAAATGATACACTTGATGCTTCTAGGTTCTTCTGATAAAACCTGTGTTTTGTCCCACTTGCAATTAACAAAACACCCTCTCTCAGTTTACACTTTGCCTCATCCATGTCATTCTCCAGGAGAAACGATATTGCAATGCTGCATAAGCTGGTGGCTGGCAGCTGGTCACCCGTGTGCTCAAACACAGATATTAGAAGTGAAAAAGAGAAGTGGTGTCAAGGAAATCTCCATTGAAAGTACCCTGCAACTTAAGATCAGAGGCCCCAAGTGTGTTACTTCTGAATTCTTGCAAGGTAACCGGCCTCCAAAACAAATCAGCTCTGCCAATTGTGAAACACCCTAGAGCACATACTGGAAACATTTTAAAGTGGCAGATTAAAATCTCCAGTAACAAAGTTTTCCTCCTTTCCTTAAGCAATCCTTAAGCAATTCCATTCGCAATTGCAGTGAAGAATTTGAGTATTCTGAAAATCTTCCTGCAAACCCCACCAGCCTACTTCAGACTCAGGCTGATCTTGCTTGTACCAGCAAAAAATAAATGCAGCTATACTGCCTCAGAGATACTTTGGTGCTTATCCAAAATTAGGCTCCAGCCCCAGACCTGGATATTTTTATGCTCCGAACTCCTTAGCTTGGCATGCAAAAGAGCTCCGCTGGAGGGAACGAGGAAGACTGGTACTGAGGTACAGAAACTCAGCTACGCAACAATTTCAATTGGTTCTTCCACCCGTGTATTCACTGTTGGTCTTGAATGTTATCAGCATGCCAAGGCAGTAGGGACACTGCATCAGGAGTACAACAGCGGTAACTGTAATGTCTCACTGAGGCATTTGCAGAATGATAGTGGCTACCTGCCTCCAAGAAAGCCGCAGTCGGGTTAGATAGAGATGCCTCTTCACGTAGAGAAGAGGAATCCTCTGTTTTGAAGTGAGTGAAAGATCCCCCCCCACCAGACAGCCTGTGAGAATGCCCTGACTGTGCCCATTTGCAGACGCTGCTCGAAAGAGGAGCTCCAGTTGTTTGTAACAGTCCTCAGTCACTGTGGTGGACACAACTGCATGGTCACCCGGAGCCGTGCCCAGCACGGCGGTGTGGCAGCACATACAGCTCCTGCCCACGGTGCTGGCATCCAGCTGTGAGAGACTGAGAGAACTGCGGAAAGAATGGATCTGTGCAAAATTAATCTCTGGTATAATTTCAGCCAAAAGAAAGTATTTCTCGTACTGGGCTACTGGGCAAATGCTAATTTCAAGAACAGGAGTTGAAGACACCGTGATTAATTCTCTCTGAGTTTGGAAACGTCAAACAGCTGCTCTGGGATTGTCCTGTTCATAATGAACTGACTCTTAAGCTTAATGATGGCATTAGCATTACCAAAAATATTTAGCTAGTATGTCTTCTCATAAACTCCATATAGTCATCATCCCCATGTGAAATAAACCCCAGCCGTGTTCTTCACTGACCAAGCACACGATGTTTTGTGTGACACATTGACATTTTCAACCCTCAAACCAGTTGGGTTTGCAGTCCAACGCAGCAGATGGAAAACGGGGAACACGCACAAGATCTTAGGAGATGCACTGAATTTCCTATCAGAAGAAATAACATGGTGCCCTCTGTCTGACTACATTATTCATTTTCATATTTAATTCATAAAAAACTTTTAATTTCCACAAGGTTTTCCGGCCTCTTGCAAAATGCAGCTCCAGAATCCTGATGTTCTCCTACAAAATTCTGGTTGAGCTTGGCACTTAGAAGTAAAAAGCTACTCTTAAAGACAAAGCCCAAAGCCCTGACTACATAATGTCTTTAATGTTCAAGTACATTGTAAACAAGTTTAAAATTTTAAACAGCAGATTTGAAAAAGCAAATGGGTGTCTTTTGCTTCAAACATAATCTGAGAAGGGCCAGATTCTGATCGATCTGTAGTGCTAATGTAAATCAGAAGCAATTCCGCGAAGTTAATAGAGATCACATTCTGAGCTCCTACACTTTTGCACACTGAATTTAACTATCTGTCATGCCTGCGAGGTTACAGCACAGACCTGAAAGAAGGTACGGTGTAAGATCAGCGTTAAGGAAAGAGTTTCATTTAAAAGACCATCTTTTCCCATCAGACATGATAGGAGATTTATTATTCCAATATTATTGTTGAAACTAGAAGAGAGAGAAAAAATAAACAGGAACATATATTTTCATTTTATGACTGTGAACAACATTTCATACTGTAAACATATCCTGGTCTATAACATTTACCCAGTAAAAAAAATAATTTCAATACAGTCCTTATTGCTAGCTCGACAGAGCCTCCCCAGAACATTGTGTTAATGATTAATATGAAGTCAGTGGAATTCCACAGTTGCTGAGAGTCTTGTGCCCAAGAATGAACTGCATTGCTAAATCAGCAAAGACAGTTGTCAAGGTAACCTCTATGTAATCTATTTAACTGGCTCCCAAAACACCAATCAAGGTCAGATAACGCACTCAAGCACCATATGAACACACTCATACGGCATAAAGCTTTGTATCAAGACAGCAGGGAGGAAAAAACCTCATTAGGAAGTAAGGGGAAAAAAATAAATTCAGTTTTGAGAAGTGTTAATTGGGATTGCAGTTAGCTTTGTGGGGAAAGTATGCCACTCGTCTGAATATGTTTTATCTGCGGTAGAAGTAATTTCACTCCAGTTCAGTTTGAGTGGAAATATCCTTCTACCAGTGTTGTAAAAAAAAACAAAACCCAAAAAAGTAAAAACATCCACTGATAAATTATTAATTTCATTTATTGTTTTATTAATGGCCAGACTGGTATCTACGCCCTGACACACGGTTCTCGTTTTGTTGTGCTCTGCAATAGGTTTTTGTTACTTCAGAACAAACAGGATGCCAGCAGATCTTGGGGCTGCTGGTACAGCTCCCCCCATGAGCAGGTCCTGCCCCCCTGCTGCCTCGTCCCTCCCGTGGAAACTTCCCATCCTCCAGAGTGCCTTCTGGAAAGGAGAATGTCTGCCTGGATTTACAGTCTGATGGGTAGCCTGAATTTGAAGTTGGATTGCAAGTATTATTTACTTTCTCTGCATTCACGTCTCCACAGCCATAACAAGGGCTGGCAAGAGTCACTGGGGTCTGAACTGATTTTTATTCCGACAATTGCTGTGCATACAAATCAACATCCTTTGCTTGATATTTACTGCTTTGCTCATCTTGGAAGCAAAGAAGAGTAAGCATTACGAGAATTAAAAAGGTTGCCTGTTTCCCTTGGAGCCTCTGTACCTTTGTCCTCTGTTGGAAAGCTACCATACTTTGCAACTTCTTATAGCATCTGCTCCTCAATGAACTGCAACAAACATCCCCATGCTGCTTACAGGGAAAGTACATACCAAAGGAGCTATTTCCTTCCTTCAGTTATACAATGTCAGTGTCATGGAGCTGTGCTAAATCAGGACTCTGCTTCTGTTCCACAAAGATGCCAAAAGGTCCCGCTGTAGAAAGGGAGAGCTAAAAATAACAGATCCAAAATTGCAAAAGGCAATCACAGTCAAGACTAGATAAACATCTGCGTGCTCAGACAATATTTTTGGCCAGTGCCATCCATACCAAAAAATCAGAATCCTTCTTTAAAAGCAAAATGGCCACATACATCGTATTTTAATGAAAGAGCCGACGTGATCCTGAGAGCTGAGGTTCACTTGCAACTCTGGACAAGTTGAAGACACGTAGCATGTCTCAGGATTTCCTCCCGTTAGCACTGTGAGAGATCTGTATGCTTGTCTGCGATCTGTGCAGGATCCAAGGGCTACGAAATTCTCTACTAGTTTAGGAAACAAGGAAGACAACTGTGCATTCTAGTCATCCTCAGCGTGGGAGGGTGCGACGATGCCACAGCCTGCTGCTTATCGTGTTGCTGTCAGAAGCAGCTGTGTAGGCAAAACCACACAGCCTTCACAGAGTCACCCCAAGGTCTGCTCTAGACCCACCAAGGCCTGAAATTACGAAGCTTTGAAGGTGCCTCCAATCTACTTGAGAAAAACCGATTTCAGGAGAGGACAAACTGTGTCGCACGTTGTGGAGATCCAGAGCAGGGCATATGTGCCCCCACACACTGCACATCAGGACTGTGCCTCATGGAAGCAAGAAATGGGCCATGTCGGACCTGCATTTCTTCCTTATGTGGAGTTAGGATAGATGCAGGGTGAACAATTCAATATGAACAGTGTAAAGATCCAAATATTGTTCATCACTATTCCATAAAATAGCCATCATTGTAACACCTGAATACATCACCAATATTCATGGGCTAATCTTCACCACAGACCCGTTAGGTACAATAATCTTCAGGTTCCATTTTGAGATCAAGAAGCAGAGGAACGGGCAGAGTAAGTGATTTGCTCGAGGTCGGATAGGATGTAGGTGGCAGAGTCAGAGATGGCACCGAGACGCCCAAAACCCAGCCCAGCTGAAGCACTGCGGCCTTGTCCTTAACGGGGGCACGCAAGAGCCCTGCACACCCACAACACCTATTGATGTCAGATTTCTCTGGGATGGGAGAGTGCTCGGCACTTGTCAGGTGTGTTAGCAAGAAAGGAAGGCACTTGTGTATCTTTTCAATCTCTAGAGACTGCGACTGCTTTAAACAAGAAATTAGCAGCCTGTCTCTGGGTTTTGACATGTCAGACAGAGGGGAGGACTGACAGCTAATGAAACTCTGAGACAATTACAGTAACTCTCCCACGATGAACTGAAATCCACCCCTGCATCACTGGGTGCCAATATAATGAAAGTTGGACTATCCATAGCACATCTCCTTTTGTTCCACTACAAACACTAATTTGACAGTGCAAATAAAGAGGATGGAGTATGAAAACTGAAGGAATGCTAATTTTCTAGACAGACTATGTTAGAAGATGTTGTATGTAGTCAATCGATGTATGATTCTGTTTCTTGTCCAGGCAAGTATGTGGTAAGCCAAGTTTCCAACCAAACAGGACTGAAAATATATTTATTACAGTACTTAGACGCACCTTGTATTTCCAGATCTCAGAAGGTGGTTCTGGGTTTATTGTGGCTTAGGCTTCTACATATCTTTGCACGTGGGCCTAGGTTACCTTTGAGATCGTTTAAAAGTCCATTTAATTTCAATTCATTAAAATACTCTTCTACTTTACCTTTTATTTTTGTGATTAGAGTCTGTTGTTTTTTTTTTTAAATTAACTGGGACTTAGAACTGTCAAGTATGGTCTGTACCCAAAACATTCTTTGCACCCAGAATTGTTCGTGATTTCTTTGGTAATGTAATGCAGGCATATACAGCGGGCAGCAGCTCGGTGAGGGGTGCTGGCACCAGCACGGGCAATGCTGGTAGGAGACACTGCTCATTCCTACTCTGGGGAAGGCTATCGTAGTTCTCGGGGATGGCCCCGGATACATATTTAGAAGGAAGGTAAAGAAGTTGGGTCCTGGTATCTAGGCATAAAAGTAATTTTAAAAGCCATTTAAGTAAATACATATGAGATTATCTCAACCCTACAAGTTATTACAGTAAAATCATGTTTACAGTTGTTTTGGTTAGCACGGCTGATATGGAAGACACTTCTGGAGGTTACAGTCTGTAAGTGCACTTATATCTCCATGAAAACGCCATGCTTGCAGGGCTTAGAGATTTTATTTTTTTTCCAAAAAGCAAACCATCTTGAACAACATTTCTTGTTTTCTTTAGTAAATGAAGTTTTCAAAAGGGCTCCTGATTTTTTTTTTTTAATTCACTTTTTAAAGTGAAATTGAAAGGCTTGGTTTCCTTATTCCTGATGCCAGCTAAATGCTATGGAGAGCACTGAAGTAGTTCGAAGTTGCAGGTGAGGTTTTTGTGTCTCTCATTCTTCCAGTGTACTGTCAGAGCTGTATTCAGAAACCTCCCAGTGCTGGAGGGGAAGGGATCCCTGCAGACTCGGCCCTGGGCTTGGCAGTGGAATCAACACCATAGCTTCTTGCATCTCCAAAGGAGTGTGAACTAATCCATGCACTAAGAAAGGATTTACAAGATGGACTGTAACAGCTCCTAAGGTAGCTGTTACTGTCTCTGTGTTGTTAATGCGTTTGCAAGATTAGTATTAATTACCCAATAAGGGATGTATCTGTTTTGAGAGCTTGTAATAAGTCCTTACTTAATATTAGTTAAATAACATGCAAATGAAAGAACATATTGCATAAGCAACAAAGTAATTATTTGCATGTAGTTGAAGGGTCTATAATAAATACATCTGTCTTTGCGGGGCCTATTATAGGTACATATTTATACACCTCTCCAAGAACAGTAATTACAGAAAAGGGCCCACAGAGCAATCGTGCCTCCTACCAGCGGGGCCCCTAACTAGAAGGTCGGAGCCCAGCAGCCGGGTGTCCAGCAACAGACCTCAGCACGCAGGGGGAGAAAAGCTGCTTCTCCTGCTGCTGCTCTCCACGTTCCAGAGGGGCTGGGGCTGGGCACACCAGCGCTGGCAACTCCTGTAGGTTTGCTCCTCTGATTCACAACAGCCACTTGCACTAATTCATCTTCATTTTCTGAAGGAAAAAAAACTACCACACATGACACTCAGGCAACCGTCTAGATAAAAATGCTCTTTTTATCTCTTGAAACCTCGGAGACTGAATTTACCTTCAAGAGTAACAGATGGCTTAACTGCTCCAGGTAAAGACTGCGCACGAGTCAGTGACAAAAAAGGGTTGCGTAGATTTTTGTAACATAAATCTCCTCCAAACCCACCCCTGTAAACAGTAATAAGAACATGCAGGGCTTTTTAATTGAACATTAAACTCAGAAGTCCCATTACATTCACAGTACAGTATCCAGTTAATACATCCTCTGGGTTTTTTTCCTTTGTCCCACCCACAGAGATGTTACAAATTGGATTTAAATTAAATTTCATTCTAAACACATATATTCAATCATAACAAAACAGTGACAAATTAGCTTATTCCATTTAAACTCATTGTATGCTCAGCCTGAGCACCTCCCGCTCCAGCCCAGGGCCCATTTCCCTGAGGTCAGGTATGCGAAGAGCAGATGCACAGATGTGTGCAGCTATTAGCGTGGGGATTGGTTTGATTATTACATGAGATATCAGACTGAACTGCACTGCGTGCTTGAAAGTTTTAGAGAATATGGGGAAGGCCTGCTTTTATTACTGCATGAGTAAAGGGGTAGAAATGGATGGATGTGAGCACAGAGTGGTTGTAGTGTGTAAGTGTAGTGTCTAAGTAGCTACAGCTGCTCTAGAAATGCCTACATGTATTTTTTTCTCTTTCTTAAACATGATCTGATACAAAAAGAAACCTGACTGGCAATTTCCTTTTTAACAGAATCTGTTATATATCCATTTAAACACCGGTCCCCATTAGCTACCTTTACTGCATGGGAACAACGTGCAATGAGATTCCTGGCTTTTCTTCCCCACGGCTGGGCCCTTGCTAGTTTTAGCACTTAAAGAAATCCAGAATGGGTCAGGTGTGGAGAGAACAGAGTGAATTTGATACCACTGCTGAGAGAGCTTGGAGAGTTTCCAAATCAATCAGTCTCGGGGGGTGGGGGGCAGAAAAGCAACAGGCGTGAAAAAAAGATCCGCAGTGTTACCATGGCTAAACATCAACTGTGGTGAGATCAAACACTTGTGAGGCAAAGGATATTGAGAGTGCTATTTGTAAAGGAAAAAAGCCATCGTTCCAAGATTACAGTGGAATGTGTTTAGAAAATAAACATTCTCAATTTGCCCTAAAATTTGTGGTAGTAAACAAACTTGCTTCTTTTTCCTGGTTTCTACAATCTTTGTGCATTGAAGGTATATCAGAAATAATTCAGGACTCATTTTCATAACAGATTTCCAAAGCCAGCAGGGATACAGTGTCCCTACATGGGGATGTGTCTTAACTATCAACTGGCCTAGGGTAGTTAATCACAACTGCTAACAAACAGGAGAAAAAAAAAGAAACAATTAAAAATCTAATTGGTTTGAAGCTTTAAATCCCATCCCAGCGTGCGTGTTCATTCCTCTCTGTACTACCCCAATCCAACCAAACCTTGTCCCTTCTCTCCATGGGCCACCCAATGGCAGCTGCAGCCGTGCACAAACCTGCAGCTTCCAAAACTTGTGCTCCAAGTTTAACTCTGAATTGAATCCTGCCAGATACCCAGCTGTCACAGCCTTCACGGAAGATGCTAACAGCCTCACAAGAAGGGCTAAGCACCTCACTCAGCTGGCAAGGAAGGAACATTTCTCACTCTCTTGGCATGGAAATGCTGAAAGAACAGCCAACAAGACCACTTAGTGGTCTTTATCTTTCTTAATACAGGTGTATCTTCTAACTGGGTTAGGAAATGAACTTGGATCTACCAGTGAACTCCCTCAGCAAATGACAGCAGGAATCAGCAAAGAACGTAAAAGAAGTCAGAAGTCTGTAAGATGCAGTTTCTGCACAAACTGGCTGATCAATGCTTTCACACTTGGTCATCACAGAAAAGCCCTCCCAGCTTTTGATTCTGCATCTTTCGTGGGGTGTAAGCTGACTGCTAGCAGCTGAGTGGACTCTCAGCTAGAGATTTGGAGCTTGACTGCCCTCAAAGTGCCCTCTGCCATCTGCTAGCACACAACAAATCCCCAGACCTGGGCGGTGCAATAACCAAGAGGAGAGTTTGCTCCTATGGCAGGTGCCTGGTACCCTGGTGGCCGTGCCAGCCCCACTGCCCATGTGCAAGAGCACCGGGTGCTGGTGGTCTTTCCTGTTTGAAACTGAGGAAAGCCCCACAAGCACGGATCACTTCTTCACCAGTAAGTTCACAGCTACAGTATCTCAAAGCCTGTTCTATACAAGGCCTTCCTAGTCGTGTTCGAGGATGTATCTGCAGGAAAAATACTCCCGCCCCATGTTCTTGCACCTTATAAATCAAATGCAACTGTAGGAAAGCAGGTAGTCAAAAACTAACAGAAGAATCAGATCCATAGTGCACATATAGCCTAGACCCACTCATCACGTTGCCTGGGGTTGAACACAGGCAACAGGTCAATTTATTTGGGTTGCCTGTGGCTGACAAGTAACAATCATGTGTGGAGAGCTGGGAGAGAGCACATACAATGTGGATAGAGGGGCTTGCATGACAGGGAAGCACCTCCTCTCGCCCCTCACCGCTGCATAGCTGCTGGGGTCCCAGAAAGAGAACCAAGGGATTTCTGGAAGGAAGAGAACTGTCTGGTAGAAGAGAAGTGGGGTTCCTGGGATGTGCTGAGGTAGGCAAGAACTGACAGAGATAGGGAAGGGATGTCTTCAGGAGGTAAAGGAAATGTTGTGGGATGGGAATTGCAAGGGAAGAGGAAGCGACCAGCGTGGAGTGAAGGGAGAAAGGCCAATCCTGGCATTGATAACATGGAGCCTCCAGTAGCACATCCACAGTTTGAGGCCAGGTGTGCTGGGAAACCTCAGGCTCCGCAGGATGTGTGTCTGAGCGATGCTCTCAAGCTCAGAACTGCAGCACAATCTGCGCAAAAAGTATCTTCTGAGCAGGGCTGGCTGAGCCAGGCAGCGTAGCACCGCTCCTGCGACAGGCCGCCAGGCGCAGGAAAGTAATGTGTGGGGTCTGTGGGCCACTGAGGAGATCCAAAGGGCAACTCAGGAGCACAGCCAGTGCCTGTGGCCCAGGTTGGGCTGGGCAGGAGCTTCAGGGGCCCTGCCTGTCCAATGTCCTCAAAGACACGGCGTTTTCTGAGGCAGCAACGCCGACAGCACTCTGTGTCCTAATGCTGAGAGAAGGGCTTAATCTTGCAAAGCTTAACTGACGCAAGTGACTCTCATTCCTAACGGCTGGAACTGCTCCGGTGCACGCGGGTCACACTGGCAGGAGCCGGCCAGGTCTGGCCTCTCACGGTGCTGAGGTCAGATCCATGCAGTTTTTAATTAAATGACAGAAAGGGAAGCAGAGTGGTATGAGTTAAAAACCACCGCCAGTAAAAGCCAAGTCTTTTAAATATTCTTGAAGACTACTTAAGTATTCCTGCCCCAAGGAGGTAAATGAGATTATTCATAAATGTAAAAACAACTTATAAAAGCTATGGTTTGCAAGACACTTTACCAATTACGTAGACAGATTTCTACCGCTAAAGCCTATAAAATACAAAGGACAATTCAATTAAAATATTTATTTCCGAGATTACAATAATAGTAACAATAAAATCCCTGACTATTCAAAACTGCAGATTGGAGGGAGAAAGGGAAAACTGCAAGAGCATTCCCCATTCTTGAATCTCTGTTGATGTAAAAATTACTTTCTTTCTTAAAATCCTATACTCGCTCTTCACTTTCTGGTTTTAGAGCTCAAGTTGAAATAATGAGACACTTAAATTAAGCACCAGGATTTGCTCAGACGCAGAAGAAATACGTCTGATTACAAAACTGCTTACAATGTTAATGAAGAAAAAACCCTCCCTGTTGGTCATGGCCGCAAAAATCCCCCTGCTTTTGGACAGGATAAGGTCCTTTATGATGTTGATAAAGCACTCCTCTTGGAGAAACGGAGGGTACCATCAATCAACAACATTTGTCTTTGGCTTCTTTTGTTGACATCCCAATATTACAACAGCAAATCATAATCCTAGCAAAGTAAATAGACTCTAGGGAGAAGAGGCTATAAATTGGGCCTGCCTTGATCCAATGAACTCCATCATGAAGGTCTGTTAAGCACTGAGTGTTTTACTTTCTAGCAGAACATTCAAATTGGAAAGCCATTAGGTGGGTTGAATCAGAGCTAGGGAACACTGAGCCAAAGTTAACAATTAGCAGCAGATCACTCCAATCATCAGTGACGTGTCTTCTTTTTCTTTAGCTGCTATTAATTTAAGTTTACCTCAATAATTTCATATTTTTTTCCTGTGATTTGGAAGATTTCTTTGAGGGCAAAATTCAGACTTTGTATAAGCAGACATGACTCCATTGCTTTAATGAGCACTAAGGCCCTGCCTACGTAAGAGGACTGCTCCAGATTAAGCAAAGCCTGTTATGTAAAACAATTGAGCTACCTCACTGAAAATGGCAGTACTTCTGTTATGGTTTAAAGTGGGTTCATTGAGGTTTAACTCATTTGTCAGTTTAATGAAAGTTTCCCTAGCAATGCAAAAGGCACCAAAAAACACAAGTTAAGCTGACACAACTTGTCATGCACATAAAACTTTTGTTGTTCCTTCAGCATAGAACAGCCAGCCCACTTTTGAATATCTTTTTCTTTTTGCTTAATAGTAACTTCAATACCACAGGCTAGCTCTAATTTCCAAAAATAGCTGAAATAGTGTTCTATTATCACAAGATATTATCATTACAGTTACCCTTCTTCCAGATGCCTATTGGTACGCACAGGTAGTATGTTCAAAATCCAAATGTCAAATAACATTATTATTATTATTATTTATCAAATTCCAAATGAGACAAAAATGAAATACTTCTGTGGGCCTCTGAGATGTATTTTTGACATGGGGAATAGGATCTAAAGGAAGATAGCTTACCTTATGACTCTCAAGTTTTCACACTATTTACAATAGCTCTTCTAACTGCACAGGTGTCAAAAATAAAGCAAACTGCATTGTGCAGAAAAAGTAACTTTGACAGGTCTAATTTACTGAGACTGATTCATGTGACAGCATAAACAAATCATTCTTGTCAAAGTCTATATTGAAAATGGAGTAAATTGATTGTGGAGTCAAGTGCACTGGTAATTTCAGGGAGTATTGTGATTTCATTTGTAAAACTATTGCAAAGAGGAAAAAAAACTCACCCTGTCTTTCAAAGCTGGCTTCAATTTTTGCTCTAGTCAGAGTAGATGAATATGCTGTTTGAGAGCATACTGTTATTACCAGCACTTTCCCTGTGCAATCCTGTTACTGTGCATTCAGGGAAGTAACATGAGAAATCCCCTGAGATCTTTTGTACAAATATACAGTGGAGATCAACAAGAAATCCTCCAAGTGAACAAAACATTCTGAATGTGTTTTCTTACTTTTTCTGTAGCAGCAGAACGTTATCGCTGATTAAAACTCCAGCACACCATTCAGCTTCTTACTGGAATTGTTTTTTATGCTTATGAGGAACTACAGAAACAACATTTATGATAATGGGGCTTTTCAATGCAAGTTCAAATTATATAATCTCTGAAGTCATTGTTTTCTTCCTCTTCAGGGGATAGAGCAAGTTTCTGGGAGTATGCTTCAACTGACTGCGGCTGAGTTTCCTATCTAGGAATAAAAACCAGAGAGATGTAAACTTTGTGAAGATAAGCAACAGCAAAACTCGTGTGTAATATATCCAGTGCAGCTAACGATCCTCAGAGCAGAGAAAGTGAAGCCAATAAGTTATGCTAGACAGGCACTTACAGAGGTCTTCTGGGGTCATGTTTACTAATCTCTCTCTCACTCTCTGTCAGAGTGCTATGAAGGAGCACAAAGCATGCAGACTACAAGGTAGATGAACAGTGAATTATTCAAAACAACACCTTCACATTTTATAGAAAAATAACACACGTTAAATAAAAAGTGCATTTATCCAAAGGGTGAATTTTAGTAACCCCACGCCTTCAGTATGCCATGAAGACAAGAAGTGGGACGAGACTTGCCAGAATGGTCTTGTCCGTTTTGCAATGAACTGATTCAATAATGTGCCCCTGTTTTCTCCAACCACTTGACTTGGTACAGCCCTTTGACTTAAATTCCAGATGCCTCTTTTTTTTTCTCCCCCATACACAGAAGGTACAAAATCTTTTGTTCAGATATCCAAGGGAAGAACACTTCTGTCCCACAAATATTCACCTTTTGTGTTCATCTCTAAACTTCATAAGGTCAACATAAAATAGGGAAACAGAGCATTAAATTTCTAAAATCAATAGCATGTACATAAATCGACATTCATTACTTTACAGAGATTTCCAGTTTCTCCTTGATTGATTAAAGCTAGGGGTTGAAAATAAGTGCTTTTCCCCTGCCTGGAGAAATTCCCAATTGTCCATGCTGTGAACCTTCCATTATGAGACATGAGACAGCGGTAGCAGTACATGGTTCATTTCACACCGCCACAAAATAGACTTGTCATTCCACAATCGAAAGTAAGGAACCTGATGGAAGAGCAATGTGTCAAAAACTTGTCAAAAGAGGCTTGTGCTTAATGACAACTGAGAACAAGGAAACCGTATCTTGAGGTTTACAATGGCTAGCTTTCCCGTGCAGACAGTAAAACAGAAAAAAACGGCTTGTTAATTTGTTATAGGCTTGAATGTGATATTGAATGGTAATTCATATTTTTCAACCTAATTAATTTTGATTCCACATTAATTTATGGAAGATAAATATTTACAATACAATTAAATTAACTAATTTATAAAAGCAGAGGAGCAAAAACACTTGAATAAGGACTGCCTAAATTAATACTAAGGGAAAAAAAATTCTCTGCACTAAAAATGCTGGAAAGCTAATGCTGCGTACAGTGTCCTATTATTAAGGGCACTGTATTCTAACATGATAAATATAACAAATTGATCTTTTGTAAGAATTATGTTAGACCCTAAGAAATGCTAATGTCACATTCTGTGGCACAGCGGAGCTGAACCAATTACATGAGTAGATAATTCGGCCCTTCACACTAGTAGAACATCATTAGTAGGAATACCTTCAAAGAAAAGTATATATTTGGGGAATACTTTGCAAGTAGGTGATGTTTTTCAAGTGTTTATACAATGGAGATGGGGACATAATTTCTTAAACTTCAAACATGGAAGGCAGTTCCATAAGGTGTGGATTATAATCATTCTGAGGTGACAATATCGCTGTTTTATTAATAGTTACAGAAGCACAAGCATGTACATATGGTGAATATGTCTGGAGTATTTTTTCATGGACAGACTGATTAATGATGGGTAAAGCTTCAAAGATTCACAAGAATTCTTTAGGATTCATTAGAATTCAAAAGCTCTTTAGCTAAAAAGCTAGGTTAGAATTACCACTGAAAAGGACCTAATGTTAGATTTCCAGTAAATCCTTTGTCTAACGTAGGCTGTAAACTGGGGAAAGCTTTCTTTCCCTCACAATGTATTTTTGCTTTTACTTTCTGTGTAGAAAACTTTCCAGAAGTTTATCTCAGATCCTCAAAAATTCTTTGTTTCCTCAGTGCCAAGTTTAGACTGAGATATGTGCACACCAGATCACTTGCCCCAGTCCCAGTGGGAAACTGCACTGGTAGCAAGGCAGAGCCTTCAGAGATCTGCAGTTTCCCAAGTGACACAACACTTCCTGCTGATCTTTTCTCTAGTCCCTAACTTCTGAGGGCTCTCTATATCTGTGAGATCTCTCATTTTCATGGGGTTTATTTTGTCCATTTACTACATGATGCTCCAGGAGCACGGGAGGGGATTTATGAATGAGCAGAGTAGGTGCTGGACCTCTCAGGGGTCCCTTCTACCGTAGAGGAAGTGGGATGTTTCCTTGCAGAACCGTCCCTTCATCCACATTTGTCTCCCATAGTGCGTAAGGCAGAGTCAGGTTTCACAGAATCACGAAATCATAGAGGTTAGAAGGAACCTCTGGAGATTGTCTAGTCCAACCCCCTGCTAAAGCAGGTTCCCTGCAGTAGGATGCCCAGGAAAGTGTGAGCAAACACCCTTCTGTGAGATGAGCACATGGTACAAAATGCAAGCCTGACGTAGAAATTGCCACCAAGTTGTATTTCATCCAAGTCAGAACAGACAAAAAGTGTCCCTATAAATTTCATGAACTGTAAACAGTTTATAGAAGATGGAATATTCTGGAGATAGTAAACATGCAATTTTTATTTTCCCAAATATATCATCATTACAAAGAAAAATCACTGAATGATGGAGTGATGGAGGTGCAGGCTGGTGCTCAGAAACACGCAGTGACATCAGCAAGAGATGACAATGACCTCACTGACCCTCACTGCATAAATTCAAGCACCAGCAGAGCCCAATGTGCTTTCATGCCTGGACTCAGCTGAGCATAGCTGTGAGCACCGAATGAGGCCTTGGTTGAGTTGCATGCAGTAGTTCTTGGTGCCCATCCCACAGCATCACCAGCATTTTCCCAGCCCTGCCTGGCTTAGGCAGCTGGGGCCCCGCAGACTTTGGTGGGGAGCAGGGCTGGGGGTTTTGTGCTGAGGGACCAGGGTATCACTGCTGCTTGTCCCTGCAGCAGAGGGTGACCATGGCCCCGTAGAGCCGGTGATCCTGGCTCTGGAGCAGATCTCACATGAGATCTGGGCTGCCTTTTTCCAAGAGCATCTAGGAGACCTGAGACCCCTGCTCCGGTGGCTCCAACAAGAGATCAGGAGGATTTTTGGCAACAGTTGATGGAACGTGCATGTGACACAGAGCCTTGTCCTTAGCTTCCTGTGTGTGCACGGGCTGGACGAGGCAGTGTTGCTGTGAAAGCTGCTGCCGTGTCTCAGAAACTTTACAGTGCACTTTGTGGGGAGGTTCATCACCCTGTACAGCCCAGAGCTCTGCTGGTGGCAACAGGACCACCAGGATGTTCATGTTGCAGGAGGGCAGGAGCACAGCCCCATGGCCACCTCCGGCCCTACCACCCTGACTTGCTGGCCCAGCGCTGGTGAACTCCCTGGCATCCCTCGTGGGGTCCTGGGCACCACCACCACTGTGCCATCAGAAGAGGAGCCAGGGCAGATGGTGGCAGTGGGCTCCTCTGCTCAGGGAAGGGATTGCTCTCCTGGGGGGCTCTGGTGACCCCCGAAGAGGAGGGCCAGCATCAGCCCCCACAGCTT
Source organism: Numida meleagris (assembly GCF_002078875.1). Taxonomy (NCBI): domain Eukaryota; kingdom Metazoa; phylum Chordata; class Aves; order Galliformes; family Numididae; genus Numida; species Numida meleagris. Next base: position 18,070,901 of record NC_034416.1, read on the forward strand.
GCCCCCATCCCACAAGAGGTGGCCCTGGCGGTGGCACTAGGCCGGCACCCATCGCCAGACAGAGCATGGCTGGGAGGCCAACATCGACCTCTTAGTCTGCTTCTGAGAGAAAGTAAGTAAAAAGAAAGAAAAAGTCTCGGTATTATTAACAAGGCAGTTGGGGTTTCTGTTCCTACTCATGCTGATTTCTCACTCTTCTTGTTTTAGGGAAGGCCACAGGGCCATAAGTTTATTTCCACAATTAGAAACCAGCCAGTCATGACAGTACTGGCCTTTTGCAGCCCGTGGAGTTCGTGACACTTTTCTGGAGCTCAGAAAGTGTGGGGCAGAAGTGAATTTTACCCCTAGTGACCCACTTAGAGGATGCCTTTGGCAGCTTCCTGCAGCTGTAGGGACATAGACATAGCTCATGTGGAAAGAGCAGCATGGGCAGGAAGGGAAGAACACTGATTCTGGAACAGGCCGGCTCTAAACATTCACAAGTGGAATAATAAGGTTTACATACATACAACTGTTACTATGCAGAGGCACTATATAGTACATACAGTAAAAAAAAAAACCACTGTTAAGACAGCAAGTATCCTGAGACTGTTCTCTCAAACTATTTTCTAAAGAATAATTATAACTTCAGGGTGAAGTGAACCTGAATCTAAAACATGAGGCCAAAAAAGCTTTGAGATGAACTAAAACAAGGAAGCATGCTGTGCTTCCTTACACTATTTCCTATTTCTCTTTCTGGGAAGGATTGGATAGTAACCTAATGCAGAAGAGAGGTGATTAGCCTTTCATATGCAGATCCACTGCAAATGTGTGATGAGATGGTTCCTGTCACTGAGCACCATGGGATCTGATAGGAAAACCCAAGCCAACCTGTTTTGGAAAAAAATAAGAAAAACGGAGAATGTAATGTGGGAGAAACTAGAAAAACATCTGTTTAATTCTGGATCTTTTCTGTAAACAAAAATTCAGAGTAATAACAAGCCTGACAAGAAAACTGGGATTTGGAAGCAAAAATTATAATTGAATTCTGCTAACACCAGCAAATACCTTGACTGAAAGGAGGAAGGCTGTGCTGCCCCATATTAAATACTAAAGAAACTGCGGCTGCCGTGTGCTACCAGAGCATGCGCGTCTGTGTGTGGGGAGAGGAGGGCAATGGCAATGCTCTCAGCAGCATTTCCTCTGTCCCTGCTCTGAGCCACCTCTTTTTTCCCCTTGCTACAGAGACTAAATGGCATATTTGGTTAAAATAAATAAAGAAATCCTGCCATATCTAAAGGAGAATTTGCAAATTGAATAAACTGATTATTTTAAGGGCATTTACAAATCCATTCAAAAACTATTCACCATAACATGAAGAAAAAAATTCCTATCGGTGTCGGGAATTGTCCTTAGGGAGATACCACTCTAAGCCTCTCAGCACTGCGCTGCCAATGTCTTTGTTCTTGACCTGACCTAAAAAAGCGCTCTCTTTATGAGTCACAGAGGATTTATTTTCTGCCTTAGCATAGCCCCCGCTTCTTTTAGGCAGAAAATGACACTTTGCTCAGTTGAGGCAAGGAACCTGTGCTTTTTGTGATGTGGATGATCGTCCACCAGGACCTTATGCTGGAGACACCAGTGTGGCTGAAGTCAGGAGCACAACTGCCTAGAAATACTTGCTACAGAGTCTGCTTTTGTGGATGCCACTGGGGTTTGGAGCTTATTTTCCTAGAGCAATTTAAGCCTAAAAATATGTTTCTTAAAAGAATGTTTTCCAAGATACTGCTAGTGTGTGTGTGTGTGTGTGTGTGTGTGTGAAATGAGGTATTTAAATTGTGATTTAGGTTCTTAACTAGTATAAGTCGCTTAAGTCCGTAGGAAGTTTACAGGTTTATGTTCACTTCTGTCAACTGAGAGCTTGGTTACTTGAGAACTCCCTCTTCTCCCCAGTTTTACCTGATAATTTTTCATTTGAACCGGCTCAGAACGAAACTCTGCAGTCTACGTACCCAGTACTGTAACTTGAGGGGATTTCTGCATGTCTGCAGGGAGATGCTTCATGATCTGGTCATCAAAGCTCATTGCTAGGAGCTTTATGGCTCATAGAAAATTGAAAATATGTTTCCTGATAGCGTCTATTTGGATAAAAACAGAGCCTGCAGCCATGGCCAGGAGATGCAGTGCTGGACACCTGTGCCCACGGAGGGACCGAACGCAGCAGCTGCAGTGAGACCAGCCTCCCTTCACACAACACACAGTTATTATTGGCGTGTCCAGCATGCTCGGGAGATCAAAGTCTTCATGATGGCCATGATAAGGCATTGCAGTATTTCTAGGAATTCTTCTGCAGAACAGAAACACAGTTCAAACTGTGTTGGATCAGCAGGGCCAGAACTTCATTGGACTTCTGCTAAAGAAAGCTTTGCTAATCTGCAGCAGCATACACCAGTTGAGGAACGTGACTTTTTGAAAATTATGCTTTTTTTCTTAGATTTACTTATCATCTTTTCTTCACTTCAATTTTTTTCCTAAGAAAAAATTTCCGTCTCTTCGATAATTAAGTGTTGATTTAATTACAAAGTACTATTGGCACCTCTTAAAAAATGTAACCCTAGTCTCACAGTGTTGTAGTATACTATTTTCATGTTGTTTGCTTTAAAAATCTGATAAGATTCTAAAGCTTTTAGTGACAGATAGAAGACTGAAAATAAAACAGAAAACATGTTCAAATACTCAAAAGACAGAAGAATAGAAAATTGAATAACTTTATCTTGAAAATTCTCATGATTTTTAAGCCAGCTTGCAATTTGATGAGTAGGAGCAATTAATTTTGTGTATATAACTAGCAGATTAGACTGCTATCAGGGTTTCAGAGGGCACGTGTTCCACATGCTAAGTAAACAATACAGTGCCAATCCTTCTTCCCCTCTTCTCATCCTCCCATTGGGTTTTACAAGCTGATATTTAAAAAAAAAAATGTTAATGTTTTTACCTATCTATATAGGAAAGCCATTTATTCTATCATTCAGAGTAAAAGGATACCATTACCATTTGAAACATTAAGTCACTTTCCAATTCATACCACGTGGGAGTTTTGTCCTGCAAATGACTTTTCCATTTATTGCCAGCGCTTCCTTCGAAAACAGTGTGCTGAGGATAAGCTGAGGACCGGACTGAGGAACCTGGGGCGTGGGGGGAAGCTCGGAGCTTCAGTGTTGCAGAAGTGCAGCATTACGGCTAAGTTGTCATCAGCCATATCTCCACTAAAAGGTGAAAAGGTAAGAGTTAAGCATGACGCAACTTGTGCTGCACAAATTTTCCACCCACGCTGCTGGCTAGCAGCCTTTCTAGAGCCCAGCTTCCCTGCTGTTCAGGACACCCGAGGGCAGGATGCCCGCTGCTGGATGGGGCTGAAGGCAGCTCACATGGGTTCTGCTGTTCCTGACCCTCGTGAGCACAATTGAGATCTGCTCTCTGCCAGGGAGCTGCTGCCCTTGAGTGCATTCTGGAGCTCTGCAAAAATCCACACTTTTGCATAGCTTGTGCATAAACAACACTGCTTATGAACAAGTTGGTACTTGCAGGTAAGCTCAGATTGGCGTTTAAGCACTGGTGTAGGCTGCTGAACATGGTGTGAGAATTCGGTTTAGTCTTGCTGGCAGCAAGAGGTGCGCACAGACGCACAAGAGAGCCCCCAGCTTCAGCAGTACCCAAACCCACAGTCCCACTGAAGTCAGCAGGAGCTTTGGGTTTGAAGTTTTTTCTATTCTGTAACTACAAGAGGGTATTTTAGATAGACCAGAAAATCAAAGAATCATAGAATGGTTTGGGTTCAAAGAGACCTTCAAGATCATCTAGTTCCAACCCGCCTGCTATAGGTAGGGATAGCTCCCTCTAGAGCAGGTTGCTCACAGCCTGGCCTTGAATGCTTCCAGAGAGAGGGTGTCCACAACCTCACTGGGCAACCTGTTCCAGTGTCTCATCACCCTCACAGTAAAGAATTTCTTCCTAATATCTAGTCTAAACCTACCCTCTGCCAGTTTAAAGCCATTTCCCCTCATCCTGATGATACATGCCCTTATAAAATGTCCCTCCCCAGCTTTCCTGTAGGCCCCCTTCAGGTCCTGGAAGGCCACTGTAAGGTCTATCAGAGCCTTCTCTTCTCCAGGCTGAAGAGCCCCAACTCTCTCAGCCACAAACTTTCCATAAACTGATACAAGTATGAGTTAAGTTGTAATAATGCTCTCATCACATCTTCTTAGTGCTGTGTAGTATTACTGGATGGGACTTATTTCTAAGAGTAGGCCCATAGACTGCTCCAGCTTAAGGAGCCTCTATGCCCACAGGTAAAACAACACTGTTCTTTGCGAGTAGCGTTTGCTGGCTGGGGCTCTAAGCAGCTGCCCACATCCTTTTTTGTGCTCATGCACCCCTTACGAGTACACACAGTATAAGACGTCATTTAGTCTTTGTGTATTTCTACAAAACCAGAAAATATTTGTTTGTTGGATACCTCTTGCTTAACATGACATACACCAAAGCAGTGCAAAGTCAGCTGTTCAGTAGATTTATTGTCCCTTCAAAAAGCATTTGCGAATACCCGAGAGGTTACCTTCTTGTGGATTTGTGCATTAGGAAACTGATGTTTGATAACTTAAGCATAAAGTAAATCTCCCTTAACTAACAATATCAGAAACAATTTCTAACAAGAGCTTCCAGGAAATATCCAATTCAGCGTGCAAGGATTCACTTTTATCTCTGCATTACAATGCTGATAACTCTGAGCAAGAGCAGAATTGCCTGCACTGATAGAATAACACACACCACCCTTCTTTTACTAGCCATTTGCTTTATTTTTTCTTCTTGCTCTCTGGACAGATAAAGGGCATGATACTAAACTGCTCTGCCATCTGGTCATACTTTTGTTGGTTACTATTTAAGATAGAGCAGATGTTTCAAAGTGATATGAGAATGCAGTCTAATAACTAAGCAAAATACACATACCTTGCTGAAGGCTATTTATTTGGGAGAAAATATTTCACACATTCGTGTGTTGTACAGAAGATGCTTTAATTAGGTTATTGTATTTGCCTGTCATATTGTACTAGCTTTGTACTAGAAACAGTCTTATTAAAGAGAAAGACTGTCTTTTTCTACGACCAAGGTTTTTGATATTTAGGGAAAGATTAAACAAAGAGAACAAACTGCCTGAGCATTTCTTTGACATTCTGACACACTATTTCCTAAGCCGATGCTCTAGAGGTGAAAGCTAAGAAAAGCAGAGAATGAAGTGCTTTGCTTCTTCTACTCCCTAGCCAGTAATAAGCCCTTTCGTAATGAGCAATAGTCAACGATATTTCACTCCATCAGAACCAAACACAAACCATCCCCTGCAGAGCCAACAAGTCTTTTCAATTTTCCACCCTTTTAGTACAGGTACTTTTTAGGAATGACTTAGAAGAGGGCTACTCAGTGCTCAGCCATCTGGCCACATCCAAACCCCTAGATGCTTTGTCTCAAAGGCTACAAAATGAATGGATTTAAGAAAAATGGAAAAAAAAATAGGTGCAGCATTCTTGACTATGAACTGTACTGTGACAGGCTGCTCTCACCAATTCAGGGACATCCCTCATGAATTCTAAAGCGACTTTCATCTAAGTCCTTCATTTTCCAGGATGGCGGCTACCAAGGTACTGAAGCAGAAAATGCACAGCTCTTCAAGGCACCATTAGCAGCTCCAGCCTCTGTTCACAGATATGCACATTCTACCACAGGAAGAGAAGTTTTGACTAGAGAAGACATTTTTACTTGTACTCAAAATGAAACCTCTTGCAGAAAATGGTCGTAGTTGTTCCACCTTGGATTAATGTTCCATCTCCTCTGATACTCTCTTGCATTCACTTTTGTTATCTGTCCCTAGCTAATTCCATTTTCCACAGTTTTCTCTTTCACTGTCTCACATTTTTACATCTTTTACTATTGATTTTCAGCCCTAATTACTAGCACAACTGTGCATTTTATTTTCTCTCACACAGCAGGTGACATTTCATCACCAGCTACAACGAAGTTACACTGATGGCAAGCAGAATGGACTACAACTGACAACAGATCATTCATCACCTGCTATAATCAACTCATTTGAAATACATATAGATGCATGAGTGTGAAACAAACAAAAAGATAACATAGCAAATTGATGGTAATTTCCGGTCTGAGTTTCCACAACTGTTTGGGCTTTTATTTCTTATTAGCCAAGATAAAACTGAATTATCTCTAATGCTTGCAACCAATCCCTTAGGATTTGAAAGCAAGCACCTTAAGGTCCCTATCACCTCATGCTTACGTTTGTTATCTTTCAGGAGGGGAGCTGGGCTAACTTCTTATTTCATCTGACTTTTCTGATGAACTTTTCTTCTGAACAGTTCCTTTGATTTTTATGGTTTTTGTTTGTTTTCAAGTTCAGCAAAGGTAGAGGGAATGGCAACAAGGCTGCTTAGAGGTATAGAATAACCTTCTTATACCAAGCGAATTTAGGAGTTTCCAGGCTGCAGAAGTGATAACAATGAGTGGATAAGCTGGAAGGCTACAAAACAGAGAAGTGGTTGGTGAATAATTTTTTCCTCACACCCCTGGGATAGTGTGTCCTTCAGTTTGCTAGGAAGTTTAAAACAACAGAAGGAAGTACCTTCTCATCCAATATACAAAAAAGTTGCAGAGATGCACTCTCACAGACTGGTAAAGCCACAGCAGCTCTGCTCACAGCAGCTCAGGTGCTGCTCTGCTCACGCAGCTCTGACCTGGTGCCTGCAGGTCAGCCTCTCTGTCCTTGTTCTCACATGCTTCCCCTAAATATCACGTGTATATATGGGACTAAACGGACTTTTAGTTTGACCCAGGCCTTTTCCTCAGTTAGCAATAAAACTGCAGTGTAGACCTTTTATTTTAACTTCCCCTCCATTCTGATAAACAAAGAAAGTTTTCCTACATTCTGCATCCATTCTGCACTGGCCTTACACGATCCACATCCACCTCCACTGCTGTACCCAGAGTCACTTGCACATGAATCTCTCTTGTGAATCATGCCTAAGAAGCATACACTACTTGTTATGCACTGAAGCATACAGATAGGGAGGGTTTCTGCTATTGCTGGGTTTTGTTTGTTTCTTACTGAAAGTGGATGCCTCAGTGGTTTGCAGAGATCAGACACACAGCAAATGTGTTTTCTCTCTTAATGGTTTGATATCTCCAGAATACAACCAGGTTTCTCACTGCTTTCCCACCCACTTGCACAGCTCAATACATCTCAACCATACTGTAGACACAGTGATAGAAATAAAAGAGTTATTAAAAAGAGTTTTGAATCTGAAACTGAGAGAAGTGTTGTGTAAAGGTCTAATCTCAAAGTCAGTAGCCCAGATCCATTTTCCTTGTGTGATGAAAATAAATTTCAAATAACAAAGATGCATTAACTCCCTTTCATGAAAACATTCACAGTGAAGGATCATGTACACTAAGTGCAAATTGTCATTTCACTACCTTTACTACCAAATGGCCACATGACACTAACCTACTTACAGAATCTCTGCAGATACAGGTGCATGCCCTTTCTTCCCAGTACCAGTCAGGTTGTTTTGAGCTGTGACCAAGTTCAGCCTCATCTCAGCAGCTGTTGCTTGAAACTGCACAGTACATAAACCTTGTTCTAGAGAGTCCAATGTAGGAGCGAATTAAGCTTAATCATACTCAAGACACAACACTCATTCTTTGAGACGTTTTGTTCCCATACAGAAGCAGCTTTAAATCTAACACTTGTTACATTGGACTCAGTTTAAGAAGCACAGAAGAGTGCACGCTATCTTTCGCAAGTGCAAGGGATGTAGGGGGAAGATTCTGAAAGGCTGTAAAAGACTATGTGTTGTCTCAGACTGGCTTAGAAGAAATAAATCCTATTAGCCTAATACATGCACACATATGCAGAGAAAAGAGCAGCTTTTTTTTTTTACAAAACATACATTTTCAGGTGCTGCGCAATGACTGCCTGTCCAATAATGAGGTAGGTTACGCAGTACCCTTATTTTATGATCTCTGTTAATCCTATATTTTTCACTGTGCACTTGTAGACACACGCTTCAATTAGTGTAAAACAAATAGTGTAATTCCAGATCCACTAAACCTTGGAGACCTATACTGTCATGCATACTCAGCATGCATTTACTACCATAGTAGTAGTAGTAGGAAGCTGCCACAGGCCTGAGAGTGGGACACAGCCGTGCAGGCCCAGCAGGTGAGGCCTGCTGCAGCTCCCTCAGCTGGGGCAGCTCTGTGCCATGCTCTGGGGGGGTTAACATGGGAATTGCAGTGAGAAAATAACGCATTCACTTTATCAGCTGAAGGCATACTTGAGACTTCCCTGTACAAGCAGCAGCCCTGTTAATGTAAGTCTGCACAGGGTGCTCTGTGGGCACTTCGCCCTCAGTGTGATAACAGAAAGTTTTCTCCAACACATCTAAGCTGCGGTGCCTTTTAGAAAAGGGACTGTAAGGAACTCTGTGGTTGATATTTTGGAGCTGCACCATCCTTGAGGCCGCAGAGCCCTTCCTTGCCCCGTGCTGCCCCAACCAGAAGGGCTGCTCTGCCAGAGCTGTCAGGGTACCCGGCCCTATAGGAAAGAAACCCTGACACAGCGTGACGTTTTCAAGCAACTCATGTCAAGCTCACTAAGAGGCTGGCATTTGCCTCCTTAACAATGTGGTGTGTGTTTAAATATTAAACTTTGCTTGGTAAGATGGAGTGAGGGGAAAAAAAAAAGAGGAATGCCAAATAAAGTGATCTCCAGGAGCTGAGCACTGAATAAATCCTGCATATCTTCAATGAAGTGGTAGTTTTACAATTAAAGCCTTTGATTTTCATAAAGTTGTTGCAGCATGTCAGGGTAGCAGAGGAAGAAAAATGTTGGAAGTGGGAAGTCAAGAAGGAGGCACGATATTTCCCCTGCAGAAGTCTAACATTTATTTTATGATTGATTCACTGAGCAGAAGCATCTTGCCACAGCAGCCACCCACTTAATGATGACAAAGCAGGAACACCTCAGCCCTGATGGTGCAGTACAGTCAGGCATGACATCTCAGATCAGGTATGCCTGGCTAATGGTACTACCACGACACCCACACTGAGCTTTGCCCACTCTCTCTTACCATGCGAAAACAAGTCACTTCAAACCTCAAGGCAGAGAGCATAATAAACTCATATATATTCAAAGTAAGAGTTTCTGTTCCCTTATGGATTGTTAGGAAAATGCTTCCTGACACACTGCAAAGTGGGTTATGCAAAAAGAAAACATTGAGATTTCATATCAAATAAGCAAATCAAGACGTTATCATGAATATATCATTTCATTCGTTAAAAAAACAACCAAAAATTCAACACAGTTATTGACATTATTCCAAGGAATTCAAGAAATCTCAAGGAAATTGTTTGGTTTTCCTGTCGCTTGCAAAGGATGCAAGAGGTGAGGATTATTCAGGACGGAGATGGACTCATCAAGTCATGGAACGGGATGAGCTTGAGGGAAAATGTTAATACATTAACTCTAACGTGTTTTTATGTTTCTGAATATCTCCCCCTCATCTCCTCCCTCAAGTATGTAAATTGGCAATAAATGATTGGCATTCACAAATGTGCCTCCAAGCAGGTTAGGGATAATTAGTAAAGCATGTAGGCACTCTGTCCTAAGAGCCAATTGTGACAAATCCACAAAAATAATGAATCTCTATTAATAGTTAATGATGTATGTCAAGAAGAGCCCGGTGTTCGGGCTCTTCCCCTTTAAAAGCATGCTACCCTCCTCTGCCTCGGCTGGTCCAGCCAAACGCCTCCCTCCCCTGTGCTGGCCTGCTTTGACTCTCAGCCAGGATGAAGTAATTGCAAGCTACCAGCCCGAATACTTCAGAAGTCTGTCACGGAACAAGATTCAACAAGCCTCTTCTCAATTTGTAAATATGCTGGGATGTAAGTGGTAAAAAGGCTCCAATGTCAAACAAGTTAAAGCATTAGCTGTGCTGCTCTGAGTGCTGCAGAGGTGCTTAAGACTTTATATATTAAGCCCTATTAACACTGTAAATCACCTTCATCTCTTTGTTCCCCACACTAATTTACACAAATTTTTAAAGAGCAAATTCTATTTACTTTTTTTCCTCCCTTCCCCCCCCCCCCACAATTGCATTTCTGCTGTTACTTATATATATATAAAGTAAAGTATTACAGCCATATAACTGCGTAAGATCACAAAACATTGTATATGTAAGAATTGCCTGCCTATCTTTCATAGAAGTTGATGGAAAATACAAGGTAGTTTCAGATAAAACTCGTTTTTTTGTACATATATTCTGATAAGGTAAAGTACCCCTATTGGGAATATCCATATTCATTAATGATGACCCATTTTGGGTTTGTTGGATCATATCAAAATACCCAAGTAAAATGCAGACAAAACAAAACAAGCCTTTGCCATGTGGGGAGAGAGACAGAATAATAGTGAGAATTTAGATGACATTACAATTTAATGATGAGCGTTCTCCTGGCTCTTTGAAACATACCGCTTCTTGATGTCCAAACATTACTGACAAGCCATGTACTGTTAATTGGACTGAAAAAACCCAACCCTGCTCCAAAATCCGTCACTGTTAATAGCTTAGCCTCTTTATTGTCTTCATAATTAATCTTCTTACTAGCAGAAAAGTTGAAAGAGTTAAAACCTCTCAACACAATGAGATGTAATTGGAGGTTTTACAAACTTGAACTGAAATATCGTAGCCCAAACTTCTGGGAGGCATCGATCCTGATCTAACAGCAGCAGCTTATGTCCCTCCCTAATTATTTAGAAGCACAGCTGGCAGTGTTTGTAATACCCAATTCCTTGTGACTTACACAGGAATCCTGTTGTGTTTTTTTTTTAATTTGAAAATGCTTAGTTTTAAAAGGGAATCAAGGAAATTTACTTTGAGCAGCGTAAGAGTAATGATGCAGGGGACTGTAATAAGGAACATCTTTTAATTTATCAGATTTCAAGGCTCTATTAACATGATGGCGTCCTTCTGTGAAGCTTTCACGTCCAATGTTTAAGAACAGGAAGCCTGTAAAACCTTAGCACATGTTTCTAAGTACGGCCCCTACTTTTGTCAGACAATGTAAGCGAGACTCCAAGCTTTACTTGCCTTTCTGTCATCTCTTCAGAAACTTCACTGCGAATCATCAAGCCCTATGGAGCCAACAGAGGTAAAGACCAATGGAGGCTTTGAGAAGTGCCAGAGCATTAATTAGCTCTGGGTTTCTGAATCTCTACTGATCTAATGAAAGTTGCTCAGTCACAGGATGATGTGGGAAGCCTGCTGGGGGCCCTCTGGTTAAGGCACAGAAGTGGGAGGCAAGAAGTGCAGGGTCTGTTCTTTATGCCAGCACCTGTGTGCAACCTTGAACAAACCATCAGCTTTCACCGCTCATTTTCTCTGTATGTAAAATGAAAATAATTGTGCTCATAGGACTACTCTTAAGCTAACTTCACCTCCATCTGAGAAGCACTTTGGGATCTTCAGGTTAAAGAAACTACTGAACTGCAAAATATCATTTAAAATATGTATTTTATGGATGTGCTTAAAATAAGTATTCCCTGTACCAGTGCGAAGTAGAATTTTGAGTGTGGGATACTGAGTCTAGCTGATTTTACTGTTACCTTGAAATGTATAAACATTGTTTGTATAGGATTTTTCAATTCAACAGATGACTGTGAAGCAGCAATTCAAACAGCTTTCCTTAGAATATCTATTGTTAATAAACAACTTTGCTTTACAGGATTATTTTGCAACACTTTGCATTAGGTATACTTCAAAAATATTTTCAAACATGTTAAAACACTGTGTGCTTGTACATACTTTAACATTTTACACAAGCTTGCATTTCTGTTTTAATGAAACAAAAGTAATTTCAGCAATGACATTCAATAGCTGACTCACATTTATCCTCAGCAAAGGTGACACATTGCAGAAGACCAAAGCATGGTGCTGCTCTGGCTCTGGCTATGTGCTGTGAAGTCAGAGCTGGCTGCTGGAACTGTGTTTGTCCCTAGCATCACACCGACAAACAAAGGCTCCCCAAAGGCATCTGTGCAGTCAGTCCTGGGTGAAAACTCTGAAAAATCTCCACTTGTGGAGGTAGGTTTCATGTAAGAATGAGCAAAACAACATTTGCTCTACTCAAAGCTAGTCTGTTAGCTAAAACAAAAAAATAGTCTTTATGCAACCATCAGGTAGGCTTAATGAGCTGGAGCTGAAGGCAGGTCAGAGTCAGAAGTAATTTCATAGTTCTGACCAAAAACTAAGCCTCAGTCCTTACAAGGAACAGTTGGTGCTTTCCAACCCAGAGAAATAGAATTATTTGAGTTCAAATCCCCAAAGTTAAGTTTCACCTCATGAACTCATCTGCATGAATGGGGAGGAAAAGAACCAGCAAGTGCAGGTAGAAGACCCAGACCCAAATCAATGTCAAGTAAAGTTAAATGTCTAAGTAAAGATAATACAGTGAGTTAAAAGGCAACTGCACTTCTTTTTTTTTCTAGTGGAATCAGAAAGATAAACTATATTGTTTTCCAGAATTAGGCTGAGTCTCGTTGTATAATCATAGAATCACAGAATCATAGAATTAGCTAGGTTGGAAAAGACCTACAGGATCATCCAGTCCAACCATCCACCTACCACCAATATAACCCCACTAAACCATGTCTCTCAACACAACATCTAAATGTTTCTTGGACACCTCCAGGGACGGTGACGCAACCACCTCCCTGGGCAGCCCATTCCAGCGCCTGACCACTCTTTCAGAAAAGCACTATTTCCTAATGATCAGCCTAAATCTTCCCTGGCGCAATTGAGGCCATTCCCCCTCGTCCTGTCACTAGTTACAAGAGAGAAGAGGCCGACCCCCAGCTCACTGCAACCTCCCTTCAGGTAGTTATAGAGAGCAATGAGGTCACCTCTGAGCCTCCTCTTCTCCAGACTGAATAATGGCTCTCACACGCGCACTTCTAACTGAAATCAAGGAAGTTTGGTGTGCTTTAGGATTTCCCTTATTACTTTTCTCTTCAGGAAAGAGACACGCCACTAACACGGGAAGATCTGCAGTACCACGTGCAGGGCTATAGGTGTGTGTTGGTGAACCTCTGTAACGGTTGTCTCTTTTTTTGCAGCAGAAGGCTTCCAGAGATTTCTTATGCCCTACTATACAGCAAAGATAGCAGAAAGCAGCAGGACTCAGAGCTTTGCAGATGAGGAATTACAAAGTGACCCCAGACCGGTATGAGCCGTGTGCTACCCAAAGGTGGAATAATGTCAGGTTAGCATCAATAACAGGAACATCTTTGCCTTGCACGTCAGTAGCAGGCAGCGTCACACTTAAGTTCATCATGCAAGGTGTCAGCTACAAGCATTCTGGTGTAAAAACCTCTAGAACAAGCTGCTATTTTCAGTGCAAGAACAGGACAGCTGCCAGCACTACCTTTCTTCTGCAGGTTAGACAGCAATACTCTGCTACAGAAGAGCCCAGAAATCCCTATCCACGGAGCGTTCCTCTCCCTGCAACACAGGCCGCCCGCCCTCCCAGGCAGCAGCCCATCTGACCTGCAGATGGGACCAGGACCCGAGGGACTTGCCAGCGGCTGGGCCAGTTTGAAGCCTTGGCCAGTTGCTCTTCCAGGGTGCTAAAGATCACAAAACCCTGCTATCCCACTCATCAAATAAAAAGCAGACATGCTTCAAGAGTTGGAAATTTACCAGCTTTTGTTGTACTTGCTCAAGCAGTAAGCTTAGAGAACACACTAGCCAAACCACTGGTAAGTCATTTGCTTTCAATCTAAGCAAGCTGAGAAGAGAGGAATGGTAACTGTCAGAAATTACCTGAATCAGGCATACAGCATTCTCTTTATGCAATGTGACTTTGTCTCAGACTGAAATAGGGCACAGCTGAATTCGTAAATAGCCCAGCATTCACCCCTCCGTCCTTGTGTAAATTAAAACATGGACCTTTTGAACAATTCCAGTGTCATCTGCAATCTCTTCTGGAGGCTCCATGTGGAGTTACCTTGGCAGGTGACTGAAATCTTACCAACTCCCTATTTTAGATCAACTTCTATTCTGTAATTTTACATCTTCCCTCCTCCTCATAGCTCCCTAAGAAAGTGACACCTGCCTTTGGCCAGAGGGACATAAATGAACTGTCTACACCAACCAACCCTACAAGTTCACATGCTACACTTCAGAAGTGTAGCAGGATTTAGTTCATCTCTTAATGCTCTACGCCATTGCTGATGCTAAGATAATACAATATTACTGCATAGGAGTTAAAATCTGCTGCAATCTATAAGGTGAGGGAAAAGCTTAATTAAAAAAATAAAATAGAAGATGGAATGCTTGGAAAGTTTCAAAATGTGATAGGGCCATGTGCTCATAAACTCAGCTAATTTGCACGCTTGATGCAAATCCACATGTAAACACGTTGCTGCAAGATGACATTGCTGTTGTAAACCATTCCATAGTGTGCTTTTTTTACACTTAGTTTTCTTTTCCACGGAAATAGACAAAAATGTGTGAGGGCTGCTCCAAAAGAAATGTCTCCTATGTGATGATGTTGGCCCATGATGTCAGAGGCAGATGTTGGTGGTGTGGCAGTAGAGGCTGAACCTTCCCACCAATACCCCATTACATTTTGATGCCGTGTGACAGATGGCAGCAGAGGGGCACTCTGACAGAATGGCGTCTGATGTGGAAGTGCATATGAAGCAAATGGTGGAACTGAATTCCTCCACGTGGAAGAAATGGCACACACTGACATTAATCGATGCTTGCTGAACGTTGATGGAGACTGAACAGTGGATGTGAGCACAGTGAGGGCTGGGTGGTGCATTTCAGCAGTGGCAACAGCAGTCACCTCCTCTGGTACAGATTTTTACAATCATGGAATACAGGCTCTTGTTCATCGCTGGTGAAAATGCACAGGTAATCGTGGTGACTATGTTGAAAAATAGCGTTTTGTTGCTGAGAATTTGCTCTACCAGACAGTGTTATTGTGCACTTTGTGTCTGTTGTAGTTTCCATGGAAAGAAATAGGAGGCATTACTTTTGGAGCAGCCTACTTATTTTAGAAGTGCAGTGCTGTTATTTTTAATGAGACCAACCCTGTGCAAGAGGGGAAGCCATGTCTGATTTTTTGTTGGTGCAAAAATAAGTAAAAGCAAGAGCATGCTGCAGAGGTGACACTGCCTTGAAGGTGAGCTGTGGATCTGATTGTTTCACACACAGCTGTGACCACTTTTGATGCAGATGCACAAGAGGGCAAGTAAATACACCTCATACTATTTAAAAAAAAAAAAAAGAGAGAGGCCTTCTGGACTTCCACCCAGACCCTGAGACATGCCATGTCCCTGCTGACCATGCTTAACATGTGGTGTTGGAACTTGTCTGTGCCAGGCCATGAACACTGTGAGCAATTCTAAACTGTATCGTGATAAATATTTTTCTCTTTCTCATTCATACCCTGACTTATGTATGATTTATAATATTTCTACTGGGAAAGCTTCACAGACAAGTAAGCTTTCCCTTGTGAGGTTTTCTACATTACCATTTGGAAACATCTTTTTACTTTTACTACGGTAATATTTTCTACATTGATTTTCAACTTCCTTGTTACTGGAAATTGCCTAGGTAATAATTTAAAGATGTTAAAGAGCTGCTGGTATTTCATGAAAAAGCCTGACAAACATTCAATTAAAAATTGTGCTGGTGATAATTCATCAGAGGGCACGCTTCTCTAGTTCCTTTTCTTTATTTCAGACTTTGCCACCTGAAGTTACGCTCCTAATTTCTAGGGGCACAGCTAACCCCTGTGCCCCTCTGCATTCTCCCTGGGAGAAGGTGCTGAGTCAGACAGAGATAAACTTCTAGCATAACCAGTCCTTCGTAGCGCTCAGCACAAGAGAAACAGGCCTGAGCTGCAACAGTACTTCAAGTTTCCTTTACATCAGGATTCTATAAAAAGGGCCATGCTGAGGCCTCCCACAAATGGAAAAGAAATAGCAGGTTTATTGCTATGAATGCGAGACCGTCAGGTTCATCTTATGCAATACAATGCACAATAATGAGATGGCAAAAATTAGGAGTATCATTTCTGCAGCATTTAAAAACTTTTTTCAGACATTTTCCACTTGTAGTTACCCTTATCAACAGTTTTCAGTCACCATTCACATGCTAGACATAAAGTGAGGAAGTATTCACCTCCTTACATTTTTGCCTACCCATTACATTCATAGGTACAACAAATTAGCGACATTTTCATTCCATTTTTTTTCATGAGCACTTTGAGTTTAAGGAGAAAGTATTCAGATTGCATGGATTAATTAGATGTTTTATTAAAAAAAAAAAAACAACAGGAAAATGAGTTGCAGAGTATAATATAAAACACAGCAGGCTTTGACTTTCTGCCTGGAAGCTGTTTAAAAAAATAATAATAATTAAGAAGGAAATGAACAGTACACTGTATTCTATGCATAAATCAGTGATATTAAAGGCAAATATTTGCTTTTAGATTATGATGAACTCAGATTTATAAGAAAAAAACGGACTTGAGATGTTAATTTAGCTAAATATGAGCTCTAATCAGCTATTCTGCCTGCATCATCTTCCATGGCTATGCATAATAATAGTAGAGGTGTTCGCACTGTAATGCAGCCTCTCACTGTAAGCGAGAGCCTGAGGATGTTTTCTCCCCTTATCCTTGAATCCCCTTTGCACAGCCCTAAGCCCCATCACACATTTAGAAGGAACAGTTCAAAAACTAGATGGAGTATAATAAATTAATCTGGACTTAGTGGGTGGATAAAAGGTCCAGCAGGGGTTTGTTACGGACCCTGGGGACAAGAAGAGAGAGGAAAATGGAATATTGCACAATGACATTAGTAAGGCAAACAGAGATAATACTGTGTGTGTGCCTGTCTGCGTGTGTCTGCAGAGAGAGGTGGGGGAAGGGTGCCTTCAGCACGCTTAGCCTGGCTTCATCCTCATGTAACAGCGACTGAATGCTGCTAGCCTACTTCCAGAGCTCCAGTGAAGAACTGTTTCTACATCCACGCTTAAATTGTCACACAAAACCAAATCACAGACAGGGAAACTCCTCCAGGAAAAGGAGAATGGCACTACAAGTCTCCATTCTGGGCAGCCTTTCCTACAAACCTGAAAACATCTTTCTGTGACCAGACCACCTAGAAAAGGAGCGTGTGTGCCGTCTGGACCAAGCCATTATCATACAACTTCTTATCGGTAAAAAAACAATCTTTGCCCTTTCGAAAGACAGAGAAACGCAGGTGGTAAATATCAGAAATGAGGTCTGTTCTTCTATATACTTTTTAAACACATGTATATCCTTATATATCCAGTGTTGTTTCAAAATTGGGAGGCAAAGTGCCAGCTCCACTGAGTTTAGCCACTGTTACCACCTTTCCTAAGCGAGAGTAATTGGCAGGCATTAAAAACGTTTGGGTCCTGCCCACCAGAAATAGGTTCTCCCTTCTGCACAGAGCCAGACTTGCTACATGCTATGAACCACCTTCAGGCAGGATATCAAGGTAAAAATGTACAGTTTTGTAACTGATACATCACAGAACACAAGGAAACACGCAGCAAAATGGAGCACAGTGAAAAGAAACAACAGGTTCAAATGGAGTGAGACTCTCATTGCCAGGAGCCAGCAAACTGACAGGTTTGGGAAAGTCGTTTCCAATGACCCATTTGAAATTTGTACCTAAAATTCTAACAGTATGAATGAAATGTTCCTGTCTTTGAATTTATATTCATCCAAAGCTGACGTGCAATATGCACTTAGAAATTGAAACAAAACACAAATTTAATGTCATTCGAAAATGTACCTGAATTCTGGTTGCTCCTCATTCCCTTTTCCCACACCTATTGTAAGGATTTTCCATAGCTTACAAAACAGAGATGGGCTATTGCACATTAAAAGATATAGACGTCAGTATTTCTCATTTTGCCTTTTTCAGCAGCATTCTACTTCAAGATGCGCATAAGGAGAGGGAGATACACCTCAGCTGCACAGGAGTCTCAGAAAACACAAGCAAAAGTCTCCTCTGCCACCACCCGCAATGCTCTCCTCGTGCTTTCAGCTCTCCTCGTGCTGCTGAGGAGCAGTGTGAATTGAAGGAGAAAGCTGGAAACTGGAAGTGACACAACGGGAGTTCCTCTTGGACATCACTCCTGCTCAGCCGACACCATTCTTTTCTAGCACAATGCCAGTGATGTAGCAGAGTTTCACTTTTTGAAGAAGAATTTCCAAGTATGAGCCTAGCTTTAGTTTGAAAACATAATTTTCACACGTTTTCTCAAAAAGCACCTCTGAAAAAAGCATCTTTGGAGTGTGAGAATTATCTTTGGTTGGAGGCTTAAGTGTGTGCTGGATTCCCAATGGCTTACCTGTATCTCATGATACACAGCAGCCGCTTTTGGATGCTGCACAACATCTAACAATTCTAATGCAAAGAAGTGGCAGCAATTCAGTTTTTCACATCAAAACCTAGGTACGATCATGACACTAGACTGTCAACATCTGACTGACTAAAAGTTTGCAAAGGAAGCAGCTGAGGAACAGGCAAGTGCATTACACAGAAAGGTGGGTGAGAAACAGAACAAAATTAACACTTGGATTTAGAGGAGAGTTCTAAAAGCAAACTGTATTGTTCTCAGGTAGCCAGTATCGTAGTTACCATCCAAAATTTGGAGGTATGATATTAACTGGACGGTTCGGAGCAGTGTTCATTGTGAAGTCACAGCAACATGCCCCAACTGCTGGGGCTGCATCTGGCTGCTGCCACAAAACACTCCGTGCTGAATAGCTCTCTTCCTGCATAACTCTTATTCACAAAACACAAAAAGAACACAAACAACATTTTCCTTTCATTTATTTGTGAGTATATTTCAGATAAAGCTATTCTGATGGCTTAGGTCTCTTTGTTCAGATTGCACAAGCTATTTGATGTCAAAGTTATTTAAATCCTGAGAAGAAGTATTACAATAGCTAGAAATGATGTATGAATAGGACATAAACGATGATGATGGAATGGCTGATTTAATAAATGGAAACCTGAAGCTGAAAGCTTGAATGGGGAAGGCACTAGATCCACAGCTCCGCTGGTGGGGAACATGGGGTCAGGGAGAACTGAGGAGAAATGCTGCATGTCACCATGCCAGCCAGTATTTATCCCTGTGCTCTGAGAACTGGACGTGACATTGGGTAAGCTACTAGAGCTGCCAACTTGCAGACGATACATAAAGCTGACAACCTAATCATCTGTGGCATTAAAGATCCTGTGGCACTTGTTGTAAAAGACAAGGAATTAGCCATAGTGAACTGGCCTAATTTCAGTCTACATAATTACATTCTGCACACCTATGATTCCTTGGCAGTTTCTTGGGGTAGGGAAAGTATTCTTCCCTTTCTGTGACCATTTTCCTAGCACATCTCAGATATAGGTGCAGTTATCTTGCACTTAAGTCTGATATAAAACTGTTAAATTTGCAACACTCTTTGATATCATTTATTCTAAAAGGCAAGATCATTACCGCAGACATCCCAAAGGGCTGTGTACTCCACCCTACCTGCTTCGGTAACTAGGCAAGAAAAGAGAAAACTGAGAATTTGGTTTCTGATTCTTCCCCTTTCTTTTCTCTGCCTGTTTCCATGCTTTTGAAACCTAAGTCATAAGGCTGTCTGAACATTTTTTTCGTGGTTTAATAAACACAACATGCTTGCACTTGTTTTGCATTTTTATAGTGACGCAGTGGCAGTAAGACACTTCCACAAATACAAATGCATGCAATTATATAGGTATTTAAGTGCTAACTTTTTGTCAGGCACATACATCAATTAAAGTTCACTTCTGGTTGTTACCCGTGCCCAGCAGGGCCGCCTGGCTCTGTGCCTTCCAGGTGGGCACACACCACCTCTCCAGCTGCAGCTGGTGGGAACTGTTGCTCCGTGGCTGTATGGGAGCTAGCTCCAACAGAAACTTACTAGCAGCACCTGAGAACTGCCTGTGGAAGGGGTCTCACTATCAGTCTGGCAGTTTTTAATTCTTCCCTTCGCTTTCTTACAGATGGTTTCAATACAAAGGATCTGAACCTTAATTTTCATATATAACTTATTTCAGAGACGGTTCTGCTTGCATTTATTTGTAGTTTCCAATACTTGAAGGGAGCGTATAAACAGGAGGGGGTACAACTGTTTACATGGGTGGATAGTGATAGGACAAGGGGGAATGGTTTTAAACTAAGTCAGAGGAGGTTTAGGTTGGATATTAGCAGGAAGTTTTTCACTCAGAGGGTGGTGACGCACTGGAACAGGTTGCCCAAGGAGGTTGTGGATGCCCCGTCCCTCGAGGTGTTCAAGGCCAGGCTGGACGTGGCTCTGGGCAGCCTGGTGTGGTGGTTGGCAGCCCTGCACTCAGCAGGGGGGTTGAAACTCGATGATCTTTGAGGTCCTTTTCAACCCAGGCCATTCTATGTTTCCATGATTCTATGATTCTATGATTTTCCCTCTTCTACTTTTTCTTAAGCACTTCTGTTGTGTTTCACATTCCACTATACAGACAGAAATGTAACCTGTCTACATACCAGGTGTGTTAACCCACCGGAGTATGGCCTCTTCCAACACAACCCAACTACACTGCCCCAGTTGCAGGCTATGACAACACCGCACCATGCGGCTGTGAGCGCTGGCAGCATCAGTTCTAAGAGCCAGAATATCCAAATGTTGCAAACAGATGAAGTTTGGTTCAGGATTTTAAAGCCCTGAAGTATTGCAGTGGTCTGTCTAGGGTCTGCTCTTGACCCATTTTAAATACTTTCTGTCTACCGCAGAAGTAGACCCTCATTAACCTGCCCTGAAGTCCTTAAAAATTAAATTAAATCTCACTAGGAAAGATTCAAGTAGTAAAGTGGCAGTTTTAGTTTTACGGGATACAGTTGTGCACTGTTAGTATTCCCGATTTTGGCCCACAACCTCTTTTTCCCTCTTGCCAGACTTGGGGTAACATTTCTTTCATTTTTGTTCAGAGGTAAATTGCACAGCCAGGAATGATGTTAATTCCAGGGTCTGGCTCAAAGTGCTTTGTAATAAAAAGACTCTTATTAGCTTTGGTAGTGCACCTATAGTGCTCAGCAGAGTACTGAGCCATAATATGAATGTATTTTGTAAGGGAAAAGTTTATATTCAGTATCATTGGCAATATTAAATTGGCCTGTGTTTACACTAAATAACCCAACTTCCTTGTGTGTTTCATATGCATAAATCATCAGCATGATTTTGTATTCAGCTCTGTCAGATTGTTACCCTGACGATCACTATTAAATACTTTTTGCTTATGACCTAAAGAGAAGTTTTCTGCTACAGCTTTCACTACTGTAGGAAGGATGGACCCAAGCAACTTGGCTTATGTACGGAACTGTCAAAGGACATGAGGTAAAACACCAGCTCTGTTCAGGGATCTAATTGGCTGTACTTATTGTGTGCTAGCATTAGTCAGTTATTACGTTATTAAATCCTCTCTAATCATTAACTGAAGCTTTTCATAAATATCTTTCTGCAAAACAGACCTTCCCTAAAAAATTAATTTATTGGATGTTTACAGGCTTAAGAAAAGTGTTTTTACGATAGAAAATCAGAATGACTTCCTTTCTAAATAACCCCGATCGGTGCTGTAATTGAGAAGAGCAGGCTATTTTTTTTTTCACGCAATAATCTGATATGGGAGTTTCGTTTCTCAAGAGGCTTGCTTGGCCTGCTCTTTATAGACATTCAGTCTCTGTAAATATGCTTTTGGTTTCTTTATCAGTAATAGTATTAGACCTGAATGCTTTACTATTCAGTATAATGGAATATAAAAGGGCTTTCTGTAAAGTTTTAGACAAGCTAGTTTAATAGAAAGAAATGAACATACATTGAAGGATATTCTTTACAAGCAGACTACCATTTACAGGGATTTTCTTTTATTACTTGGTTCTTATATTTTTAGAGAAAATGACATTGTTTCCTCTGTTGTTTTTTTTTCTTTGTCATTGTTTTCCTTTTCTTCCAGCTTGTACTTTGCTACCGAACCATCTGACTCTCTGTGTTGCCATGGGAAGGACTGTAATGCCATAAATTCAGAGAAGTTACAGTGTTCTTTCTTTCATTTTATTCTTACACAATCATTAGCGCAGATTAGCTCCTTTCGTAAGGGTGTCCTGGCAGTAGAGCAGGGCTGTAAAATGTTCCATTTTGGAAAACATACAGCAAAAGCATTTTGCATGTTTCACAGCAAGGCACCAACTGACACAGGCGAAAGCCAATGCTTCCCAACTTGTAGACACTTGACTGTTGGAGAACTGAGCCAAACCATGGGCAGTTATCCATCCAGTCTTACAGTAGCTAATGGAAATTCTGGAAAAGTTATATAAAAAAAAAATATACACCAAAATACCTATAACACAAAAAACCTGCTGGATGCCTTAGGGGATTTGTAATACAATACTGAGATTTTCGTTTTTGAACTGCTGGTTAAATCCGCAACAGGCAGGTAGTGAGTGAAGTTTGCTGCCTTCTAAATCTGCAGTGTGCTCTATCTGACAGCAGCCAGCGGTCTCAGCTCAGCTGCTGGTGCCAGCTCTTTCCACCAGACAAAGGAGAGCTTCCTTCTGCAGATGCATTTCCAGTCCCAAAATAAATGTCTCTGGAAAACGGCCTGCAGGAGTCGCATCTGCTGAAGTTAAGAAGATCCCACTTGAGCACAGGAGAGGCAGGGTGACATGCCGTATAACGCAATCCAACTTCCCCAGCAAGGCCAGCCAAGCGCATCTAGATATTGGAAGAGGATTGCCTGTGCCTCGCTGCACCCAGTTGGCACGGCCAGCCACATCCCTGCGTTACAGCAGCCACGGCCCAGCCCCAGGACTGGGATGGTTCCTCTGGATGCAGCTCCTGAGCGCCAACAGAGGCAAAACCACATCCTTAGCTGGGAACTTGCAGCAAGCATCGGCTAGTCCTACTCTATTTGTCATCCAGTGTTGACAAGGGTAACAACTTATTTTGACCAGTAAACAACAGAAAGACAAATTCTGAAGGTACAGGGAGCAGACGTGCAAAGCTGAGAAAGCCAAGAGCAGGGAGTCACTGTCCTGACTGCAGCCACGTGTTAATCTCGCTTTTGGCTGGTGGCTGTGTGCTGAGCTGCTCTGCTCAGTGTTTTGCATGTTGATTGGCTTGTTATTCACTTCTCCCTCTGTTGGAAGCCAGACTAACCTGTGGGGGAAGTGTTGGAAAACAATTACACTGTATTGAAATGGCCGTACAAGTACAGCATACTGCAATACTCTACATAATTTATTAGGTGTTACTACATTTGCTGGCACCCACATGACAAAGATTTTAACAAGACCGACAAATACGACAACATCTGCATTTCTGGGAGAACATTTGTGATGAAAATTTAAAATTAAACCAAAAACGCACTTACTCTGGTGCAAACACTGCAGCCGTGGTCTGCCTGGACTCTCAATGTATCATGTTAACACAGGATGGCTGCCAGAGTGAAATAGAAATGTTCTTTACAGCAGCAATTAATTGCTTACTATTTTTGAAAATTAACATTTAATGTACATTTCCAAACCAATCCAGTATTACCCTGAATTTTCATGCATCATTTCTTTGTTTCTGTCCCTATTGTGCACACAAGGTCAATTAACTGGCAAATACAATTATTTTACAAACATAGCAAGCTGCAGCTATTATAAATAACAACTTATTTGCATATTTCCTTGTTTCTGGAGAGAATGACAATTTTACAGGTCTGAAAATCTTTGAAAATATAATACAGGGAGACACTCTTTTTAAGAAAATATTCTCCTTAGCTATATATTCAGTTAAATATGCTATTTCTTAGATTACAATCAGTAGGTAGAAGCCAGTTTGCAGATTCTAGAACTCACTTCGTTTGCATCTTGAAAATGGAAGGAAACTGAAGGCTTTCAAGCTTTATTGTTCAACTCTGTAATTCTGTTGCTCTTTGTAAATGAAACAGGAAAGAGATATATGTGAACATATCACATGTTTCAGCCTAAATGAGCTTTTCAAATTGTAAATGAGTATAATTGTAGTCACCTTCATAGTATTCCTGAAGTTCAAGCTGTGACAGAATCTTGTGAAGGATTTGGGAAAACATGACTCACAAGATTTTAACGCTGGCAGACAAAGACCCCTTTCTGATTCTATTTTTGATTCCCAGGGTCTCTTTAGATAAAGAAGATATTTAGCACTGAGGGACAATAGAGAACAGCTGTAAGGATGATTTCTTTCAAAAGGAGAAATCAAAGGGCAGCACTTCTAATGTGCAGTATATATGGCAATCCCTTTGTCTGAATATTGAATAACTGGTTGGTACTAGCATGCTGTGCTGAAACTGCATGGCTATAGAGGTAGACATATTTCTTGATGACAACTGCATGCTGTTG
Organism: Numida meleagris; assembly: GCF_002078875.1. NCBI lineage: Eukaryota > Metazoa > Chordata > Aves > Galliformes > Numididae > Numida > Numida meleagris. Next base: position 18,095,476 of record NC_034416.1, read on the forward strand.
GATTTGTTTCAGTGACTGTGAATCTCTGAGCCATGCATATTGTGTTCCATTTGCTACTTCACAAGAAAAAAATATTTAGTGAGCTTATGGGCAGCAGAACAACTCGTTTAGGCTGATTGGGGCACATGGGGTGATTTGTAGATTCAGACGTGCCGACTTTCAGGCACTTTGAAAAAGCTACGCAGGGTGAATTTGAGATTTATCCCCCAACACAATTCGTGTGTTGGGGTGCTCCTACTGAGACCTACCAACGGGAGCTGACAGCTGCATACAAGGCACTGGAAACACTTTAAAGCTTGCTGTAAAGAAAATAGAGCAGTCTACGCCTGGCGGGGAGGAAAATCGATGACTCGGCACTTGGCAGTGGTGACCAGCAGGATGCTTCTGATGAGTGCTGAGTCATTGATTTCCCTCCCTGATAAGCAGCAGCTGCTCCATTCACACCGCAGAAAGCCTTCTTGCCAGGACCAACTGTGTCAGCAGGCATTATTGTCGTTAAAGCAAGAAGTATTAGCTGACAAGACATCCAATTTATGTATTTTTGGTCTTGATATCTCTACTTACACTTTCAAAGTTGCTTCTCAGATAGCACCTAGGAGGACACACACATCAAGCAAGACATTCAATAGCACAAGCTGCTTCACAGGCACAGGCAATATTTGTGTGATGGATATGTGAATGCAGCCCAAGCCTTCAGCTCCTTTCCTTACTGGGATGCACACATTTCATGCACTCAGAGATCAGTCAAACAGAGGTTAGGATAGCTTCTGAGAAAGCAGACTACAAGTCAGCACAGTGCTTAAAGTAGGGAAACTTCCATGTTTAAAGTTAGACCTGTAAATATTTGGGTGGACTGAACTCTTCTTACATGCTATGCCTTCAAATGTATGCTGTGTTGTAATACGGGATAGCTGAAAAGTGAAGCATAATTGTAGTTTATCATTTTATGAAAATAAAAAGGCAGCAGGTAAAACAGGTGAGACTGCACTGAATGACTGCAATAAAAGTGCAGTCGGAGCAGGTTATTACAAATCTCAGCATTTTTATGAGTATGTATTTATTTCTCAACATGTTCTGTCATTTATTACATGGTTTATATTACCGTAATTATTACTTAATAAGCTAATATTTTTGTATGTCTGTTTGAACTGATCTTTGAGGACACAGTTTACAGAAGGAGTCAAAAGAAGAGAAGGGGCTGTCAGGAGATAAAAGCTCTCTCCGCAGATTAAAATGGACTGAAGCATGCTATTTATAGTCAGACACATCACTGTTGGTCACAGTGCTGAGTTTCTTCATTTTGGGTTCCCTTTATCGCCTAATATACATGACTCTGCCTCAGAGCTGCTCACAGAATAGACCATAGCTCAGGCTTCCTTGCTGGAGCAGCCACACCAACCATTTTCTCCCAGCTCTGCAGTCTTTGTCGTAACGAGTAAGCCGCATTTTCCCGGTTAGTGCAGCTGCACATTGGCTCCCCTCCTGCAGGCACAAGCCCACTTCTATTCATTTGCTTTTTAATGTGGCATCATCTTCTGGCTCCAGTGAGTCCTTGCTAGAGTTATGCCAACTCACTGCTTTTGTTGACATAGACTGTGCTGTGTACATCAGGTACATACAACATCCACTCAGGTTTTAGCACTTGTGAGTGCACGAACTCTGGAACTGAAGATAAAATCACTGCCAGCATCTTTCCTTTGCCCTATCTCCCTACATTCCTGACAGCCCTCCTCCATCCTGCTATGCCGAGGGGCAGCTGAGGAGGCTCCTCCTTGCACTTACAGTTGCATTAGCAGAGAAGCTTTCAAGGATAACTGCTGCTCCTCGGGGAGGCCGGGAAGAGGAGCAGAAAAGAGTGCCCTCATTCTTTTATTCCTTCGCACATCTGGGGTCTGAAGTATCTGAGGCTGTGCTAAAAAACTGCTAACTTAAGAAACAAGTCTTTGAAATCCGATTGTCAGCTATAGTGCAGTTAATGAGCCATGTAACATCTTAAATCACACACGTATCACTTTCTTCAAAGTTGTTGACCAAGGGTATAAAGAATACAAAAGAGAAATAGTGAGCTCCAGAGTATGACGCGACCCCTGTCCCGTGCCTGAGTTTCTTTGGCATAATTCACATGAACAGAAAATGAATCTCATAAGCGAACAGTTGAAACTGATGCAAATAGATGTATTCTTAAAATTCCCTGTCTAATTTTCCAATTGTTTTAGTAAAATATTAACTTTGCAAAGCACAGGCAAGATTCTGCTACTGACTTATGGTAAGGTTGTGTTTCAAGAGTTGCGGAGTAAAAGAGAGATCAACTGAAAAATAAAAAACTATGACAGATCCTAGATAATATTGTTATCAACTAGAAGCTAAGGAATATGGAGTTCAGAGAGAATTGAGTATTTAGTGTAAAATATTTAAAGTTCCTGTTAAACTGATCAAGTGGGGGGGAATATGCTACTCATAAATAATGAATGTTCAATACAAACATTGCAGTTTGGGATGCAGTCCAATTTTTGGATAAAAAAGAAGTTCCATTAGAGAGTGTTCCAATGAACAAGATCCTGCTGTGTTTAGATCATATCTGTCTAATAAAGTTAAAGATTTAGTCATAATTAATAGAGATCCAGGCATTTACCTAATTAAAATGAACTAGGTAGAAAGAATTGATTATACATTTCTGTTATGAATGAAAATAAACATAAAAACTAGTGTTCTTCCAAAGATAATGTATAACTTGAATGCTTTGATGATGGAAATCTCACATTATTAGAATGTAAGATCATTACTGATTGGAAAAAAATGTAAATGATTACAATTAGTAAGTCAGATCATCTAAAACAGCATATGAGTTGATGGACCTATGACAACTTACAGTATCTGAGAGTGTTCTTATCTCCAACCAATGAGAAACACAGAAACAACATCCCTAAAGAGGAATACTTCCTTCAAACCACTATCAAACAAAATCGTTTTCAGATGAAAAAAGAAAGCAAATGACAACACTGCACAGACTGTCACCAAAACTGGTACACAGAAAGCCTCGGTGTATGTAAAATAATAATGTTTATATGAACCTAATGATGATGTACTGTTCTGAGAAAGGTGTTAAAGCTTTTCTTCAGCTCTGAAATCAGAAAAAAAATCCTTGAAAACAGTCTTTATTACAAGACTGTCAATATTTCGTACGGCTTTTTATACAAGGAGTATTACAAAGTGTTCCCTTTTTTGGTGTCCTCTGTGATGATGGAAAGTACGGCTGTGATGCAGCTCTTCCAACACTGCAGCCTCAGCAGAGATCTGAGTGAAGGATGTTGCTTGCTTACATCACAGAACCGTAGGTGCTGGAAGGGACCTCTGGAGATCCCCAGTCCAACCCCCAGCTGCAGCAGGCTCTCTGCCGCAGGTTGCACAGGAAAGCATCCAGGTTGGTTTTGAGTATCTCCAGAGAAGGAGATTCCACAGAGTCTCTGATGTTCCTGAAGACCTGCAGTACCACGGATATGATGATATGGTTAAAACAAAAACAAAAAGAATGCATGAGTCTAGCGTTTTGCAAGCCTTCTTGAACTCTGTTTGAATTTGGGGGCGGAGATTTGGGTTATTTTATTCCCACTGGTACAAGCGATAACTTTTGCATTCAGCAATGGTCAAATTGCAAAATCAGAATGGGAAAAATTTGTTTACAAAATTTCTATGATCCCAGTTCGCCTGGTATGGCAAACAAGATGCTCTATTGAACACAAGAGCTCTGAAACCAAAATATTATCTCTATTGCTGTACCTTTCTTATAGTACCTTCATTTCTAAGTAGAAGAGGCAGAATGGAAAGTAGAAAAATAAATATGAATCAAAGGGAGCATACCAGCCTGCCTCTAGACAGTAACATTTGGAGTTGTCGTATTGTATTGTATGTAACCTTTATGTTACATCCCTGAAAATAAAAGCAGAATATTCAAGAACAACACTAAGTAGCCTGCCTTTTGGACACAGAAGATATTCTTAGCTTATATTCCACTAGCTTTCGAATGCTCAGAGAAACAGCTGTTCAATTTTATGTCATATCACTACACTACCCTTATTGCAAAAGACAGAGACCTTGCATAATCAACATAATTTCCTGGAGTGTCTTCCTATTGCATCCATTCTCACACTGCTAATGGTAACTGCTGCATTAACAGCACTTCTGTTTTACCAAGTATGCTGAAGATTATGTTCTAGAACAGACTTTCACAGGCAAATCTTCATGAATACTGTGGGCCAGAGCTGTCAGGCACCTTCCTTCCTGAGGACATAATTTTTATTTGTACTGAAGACATCTGGTCAATATTTATTAAAGCCTGTAGATTGGTTTGACGATACAGAGCTAGAAATATAGCTGATGTAAACTGGTATGGCTATAACATATTCAGCAGAGAGATGCTAGATTAACATTAGCACAAAATCTCTCCCCGAAAACTACAGTATAGCAGCACACTAAGTAGGTACGTATCTTTCAAAAACTGATTTGAACTTGGAATCTTCATTTTCTCTAGATGTAACGTGGGAATTCTCTGGCCCTTAAGCAAAGCTATTTGAAGCTAATGTCCTAGTGCAGATAAGAACTGAATTTAACTCAATGTGCATTCACTGGATACGTTCCATCCTGTAGAAACACCTCTCCCCACCCAGCAAGACAAATATGTAGGGCAGACAGTGCAGAGTACTATTTCATTTTCTCTCCTTTTTTAAAGCCTTCTCCTTTATGTGCGTGCATGCTCATATTTCTACCCCTCCTTTTTCATCTCATGTCTCTGTAGGGCACCAGAACTGCTTTTCGGGTGGGAAGGCAGCAGTGTAAAATTGACTACCATTCTAGTCAATTTGCTTCAGTAGCCATTCCATGTGTAAAGCACTTTATACAGAAGGAAGCTTTATAGACCTTATGAACAAAAAAAAAAATCTCTCTCTCTCTCTCTCTCTTTTTTTTTTTTTTTACAGCTAAGAGGTTCCTGTGAAATCAGAAAGGTTTCAAGAATTCATGTGAGGACAAAATTTGGCATGGAACATATAAAAAAAAAAAAGCCTATTAAGCTCTTACAATCTGTTTCCCCTTGTTTTTCTTATTAGCACAGGAAACACTCTCAGGAGGAAAATCATCCGTTCTAGAGAAGAAAGTCTTTACCTAGGAACAAAGGGCAGATTGTACACAGAAGCACTTCTCACTGCCTCCTACTGTCTGAAACCAAACTGTAGTGTTATTTTAAAATGAGAAAGCCAAGAGCAAAAAAATTATGTGGCTGCAACAAGCTAAAGTGTCCCATGTTTGATATATTTGCTATATTGTCCAAAGATAAGTAGCATTCGTTTCGTTCTTCTAGTGTTTACTCTTTGTATTTTTTTATGGCCTTATGTAACTTATGCCTAACCCATAACTTAAATCAGTGCTGTGCCTTTAAAGCTTTAAGGATGTCTGGGACAAGGAAGTCGTTTCTACTTGATTTGCTGAAGACCAGTGTTGAGGACAAACATACTCGGTTTTGTTTAGACGTTCCCTGCAATCTAGAATGAAGGTCATCATACCCGAAAACATGCGTCTGCTGCTTGCGTGTCGGGGAATCCAGCAGCCTTCTGTGCAGCCCAGATGACATCAGGCTGGTACAAGAAAAAAATCTTCGTAAGATGCAAAAGATTTGTCAGCGCATACAGAGGCATGCAAAGGCTGTAGGGCTACCACTTAAAACAATGCAAGACAATGGAAGATTACAATTAATTTACAATTGGTTTCTAGTTTCAGACGGTTTACCTGGCTTTCAGATACTAGCCATGCTAAGTCCCCTCTTGTTCACATACTGGTAAGAAAAATCTGTATTTCCATGTTGCTTTCAATAGTCCTTTCTATAAAATGACAGATTTTAGACCTCGGAAACCCATAGTCTTGGAAGAACATTTAAGTAAGATTAGATTAAGAAAAAATTCTACCTTGTCTATATATGCTGTGTGTGTATGTATATATTTGTATTTGTTTTTATTAGAATGAGAGGACTAAAATGTCACCTTGGGACTACCTCTCCTTGACCATGCAGCTTCCCAGGACCCCAGGAAATTATTATCTGGGATGCCCACAGAAGGAACTAGTCAGGGAAGCAAAACACAGCCAACTGCTAAGATACTCGTGTAATCCCTAGGCAAGGTGCAAAGGAGGTAATCAGTGTAGTTGTGTAATATGACATCCAGGAAAGAAGTCACCGTGCTCCTAGATAACCCAGACAATTCAACAAATGAAGAGTGGAGGTTCCTACATCTCAAGGAGATGGTTGGGGCCTTGGGAAACTCTGAATGCATGACTGGAAGCTAATAGTCAAAGTCAGCCCCAGGATGAGAAGGGGAATGAGGCTACTGGCGAGATTCCCAAAGCCTCTCAATTTCTCTATTAACAGATCAGAGAATATTACAAAACATGACAGGAAGGAACTTCAAGAAGTCTCATCCCTACATCCCCAGACATGGTGACGAGACCCTTCTAATTCCTGATGGGCATTTTTCTAACCTCAACTTAAAGGGAAAATGGAAAGGTTCTGCAGTAATCTGTGGCTGTCTGTATTGTCCAAGAAGGCTCGTGCCTAAAGTCTACTCAAACTTTTTTGCTGCACTTTAATCATTTATGGTCTGTCCTGTCCACAAGATTACGCCCTGGGGATTTGCATCAGATTTTTATGTATTGGAAGACAGCTATCATGTTTCTTTTCAGTTTTTTTGTATTCTAGTCTAAACAACCCCGAACCTTGTAATCTTTTCTTATATGTCAGTATACTGCTCTGTTCTGGTCTTTTGTGAAGTGGAGACTCAAAAATGAACTTAGCTGAGGCAATTCCAGTGCTGTAAAAATGAAGCACGCTTCATGCATTTTGCAGGCTATGCTCCTGTCTGTACATCTCAGCATGACATTTCCCCCTTTTTTACCACAGCACAGCATCGCCCATTCATGTTCAAACTGTAATCAACTACAACCCTGGGTTCCTTTTCCACATGACTGTAAATTAGTCAGGTGTTTCTCACATATTTTATGCTATAAATGATTCTTCTTGTCTAAGTGCAGAAACTGGACTTGTCTTTAATTACTTCCTGGTTTTTTTTTCATACTCTTTCTCTAATTCGTCAAGATTCCTTGGAATTCTAATCATGTTCTCCTCCATAGCTGGAGCCTCCAAAGCTTTCAAATTTAATGAACACACTATTTATTCTGTCATTGAAATCGCTAATGGAAATACTGTTAAAGTATCAGGTTCAGGACAGATCCTTGTGGAACCATGTTTGGTATATCCTTCCATATTTACAGTAAACCACTGGTAACTGTTCTTTCGGTTAGGTTTTCCAACTTATTTTGCTAACACTCCGTAGCAGCTTTTTCTAGATCCTGTTTTTCCAGTTTATTTAAGACAATGTTATGTAAAGTAAGTTCCTACCTTCAGCACCTCTGAAGGTAGGAACTATATCTTCAAGAGAAATGGCATACAAAGACTTTTCCTAGATACCTTTTCCAATGCCTTCATGCTCTCAAAGAGGACAGCTCTCCAAGTAGTTTTACACTCGTTATCATCCCGTCACTGCCTCTGACTTCCTCCCAGCTTAGAGCATGCACACAAAAAACATGGAGTTGATACAGAAATTCATGGAGTTTTGAGTGGTATTTTCTGGAGATCAGTAAGTTATGGAGGTATGCCATCTCTGAGCTTACTCCTTCACATCCTAGAAAACCCTCCTTTTACCTAAAGATCCCTCCTCCCACTTTATAATTGCAGAGGGATTCTGAAGGCATGTACAACAAAAATTATTACCTCCCAACCAGTTCATCCAATCTAGCCAGTTCCATCAGCTTTAACTCCTTCACCTCCACCAGTGCTTGAGAAAGGGAGTATCCAGACCCATGCCTTGTGTGCTAGCTTGTCCCAGTTGGGGATCAAAGGAAGGAATGTTGGCCTGAATTTCCTCAGTTAAGTGAATTACATTAGACCCTTATCGTTACTTTGATGTCAGTTTTTGTGGTTTAATTATATACTGCGAAGAATTCTTAGGTAAGCCAGAAAGAGCTATCCTTATGACTCAACCGTCTACTTTTTGGCCAGTTGACTATACATTTAATTAACAACCTAGGCATCAGTTCTGGAGGCCTACCCCAGGCAAATCTCCCATCAAAGTGAATGGGAGTTACCATCTGTGAAGGGCTGAGCACAGAGTCGATAGTACAGCACTACAAGTTTGGGCGAACAGTCAATAGCTATGAATTTTTTAGTAACGTTGTTAAAGTGTTCTGAGATTAAAATATTCTTTTTTCATTTAAAGATATTAGGACTCTCTTTATCTGGTGCATTTGAGAGTCATTTGTAAGCAGGATATTGGTGAAAACATTAAGAAAGGTCAGTTTCACTCAACCTTTTTGTTTGTATCCCCTCCCCTGTGTTGGGAGATTTGAGCATCCTAGAGGATTCTGGTAAATATAAGTTTATGTATACAGTGTATATATACTACATCAACTGCTCGGAAAAAGTTACTCCTTTCAACATAGATAATTGTGTATTTAAAGCTTCAGGTTGAAAGATACATTCTGCTCCATGCCCAGAGATAGAAAATGTGAGATTTTTAATGTTTGACAGTAGGCTAACCCACTGCAGTCAATGAAAATTCCGCTGTTAACTCAGTAAAAAATATATGTATATATAGGCTATGCTTTCAAAATAATGCTTTCAAATGCTTCCAAAACACTGTCCTAAAGGTTTTGAATTCTGGCAATTCCAGGAAATCCACGATACTATCAAAAATTTTGGAAATCCTTCGGGATTTGGAGGAGCTGAATCCTGTGCTAACCTCTCCCTCTCCAGAGTCGATCTCTTGTTGCCGCTACAAAGGATGCAGCTTCCACAGTGCTACCATGTCCCTTCTTTAACTCTGCTTACCTCAACACCAGGTCATCTCCCACAGACTCGCAGACCCCCCTGCCAGCTGTGCCTCCCTCCGAGCTGTCTGGGTGACAGGGTGGAGCAGTAACGCTCAGCATTCTGCATGTCACCCACCACTGGTGCACTGGTAGGACTGAGAGTTGCTCAGAGTGTTTCTTTTAAGAAGACAGTGGAATCAGACTGCATACCCTGCCGTACCCAGAAACATCATTTGGATTGACAGAAATCGATGTGCTTTGCCAAAAAATGCAATCAGCTTACTTTGGTCTCCAACCACAACGGCCACAAGAAGTAGCAGTAAAATGCTTCCTTGGTTCAGGGGAGAGTTTCTGCAGAAACAAAAGACGTTGTTTCATTTTCTGGAGCAATAGATAGAAAAGATATTCCCTGCTTAAATTATCAAAGAATAAATTAAATTTTAATTTAATTTTTTCTTTGCATTGTGTTTAACTTTTGAAGGGGGCGGGTGATGGGGGGAGACCTTAAGGATCTAGCTCTCTGTAAAGAAGGTTTTCAGTCTGATGCTTTAAGCAGTGAACTGTGCTGGGCAGAAATCTATCTTGTACTTGTCACATCTATATTAAATTATCTACTTTTTTCATTTTACAAGGGAAGACGTGAGCAGAACATTACTCAACTGTCAGGACACAGGACTGTGCTGCTGAGCAGAGTACAAGTGAATATATTCTAAGAAGCTGCAAATCTAGCACAGAGGCACCAGCGGAGGGATTTGTGTCACCAGTTTTACCTACTGTGCTTCTTGGAAGGCAGTTCTCAGTAGGTTTTGTTTTGACTGCTTTTTGCTGTGATAATATTTAAACCTGATCAACAACCCTTTCTCCTGAATTCAGTGTTACAAATAAGGCCTGGAAAAATATTTTTAGCTATGACCAATAACAAACTGACCAATGTACAGACACTGTGATGACCTGCACAGATAGTCTGTACCTTGCTATTTAGAGAGTGATAAAAAGCAGTCCTTGCAACTCATTTTTTAGTACATCTTGCAGGTATTTTGGCTTATCACCTCTAAACATAGTAGGTTATAAGAGAATTAAGATACATCCTGAAAACGTTATAGATATCCTACTCGTTCTTCCCTAGATTATTGGTTAGAAAACAGAGAGAAGCTCAAAGAACTTCCTGACATTTTCCCAGTTTTGTCTTGCAGGTGGACCTGGTCAGCCTTAGACTTTGCTGCCATCCACTTTCCCACTTAAAGGAATAAAAATGTAAAAGAATATCTTATATTGCTTTTAAGGATAATTCTGAAAACACAAGTGTTACCGGCCTCCTGGGCTCAAACAAGCAAGAAAGCCAGGCTTGAATGGCTGCGCTGTGACCATGGTGGCTGGCAGGGGGTATGCTTGGGGATGGCAAAAAGGTGGGTTATAGAAAAATGAATGTGGAAAGTAGATAGTTCCTGCACCTCTCTCTTCCTTCTGAAGTATTTGCATGTCCAGAGCTTCTTACTGCTTTTCCCTGTCAGGTAAGTAGTCTCTACATATAAAAAGAAGCTGAATGAGGGCTTTTTTGCATGGGGAAGTTATTATACAGCAAAGGCAGGATGTAATATTACAGCACGTTAGCAACTTTGCAATATGTGGTTGTACTCTGTAGACTGTAAAGTAACCTCCCCTTATGCTTACTTCTCACGGAGTATGGGATGATGATACTATTCTGCTACTGCCGATTGCATCACATGGTGAGTTTGTCACACAGAAGAACCCCAGGACACAAACAGAAATGTAAAATAAGAGAAAAAGCAAAATTAATTCCACTAAATAAGCAATTGGAAAGTAAGAATGCCTACCCGGAGACACTGCACATAAAAATACAGGCAGATCAGCTCTCAGATATTCCCACCCCAGTGCATCACAGCGCACGAAGGGCTGGATGTCAGCTGCTTGCCGAGAACATGTTTAATCTAGAAGCTGCAGACTCTGTCACCAAAGGTGCAAGAGATGCACACAATGCATTCTCCCAGCTCATTTTCAGTGGTGGAAAACACCAGCCCAGCTGCCAAAACGAGTGCAATCTCCAGTGTCCTCAGAAAGTGCTCTGCTTGGGCTGTGTCACTGCTCCCTTTCATTTCCCCCTCACAAAACCCTTCCAGCAGTGGCACTTCATGTGGCATTCGGTTACACGCAAGTCTGCTCAGCTCTTGTTTGATCTTATTTGTTTACCTTTGTCATGTTATAAGTGCTAAATCTATTTTCCAGCTTATGGCAAGGGCTTTCATTACTTTTTCTTACCCTTCCAGCATTCTAAGCATCTGAAATGCTGGCCACAGAAATGCTGCTGTTTCCGAGTTTCTGTTTTCTCATTTGACAGCAACATTATACACAGGTATATGGGTAATTTGAGTTTTAAAATTCACTGGGCTTTTCCAGTTACTTGCTGATGTGCTGAATACAGGGACAAGCAACATTTTTAGCTTATTCGAACTACTCTGGGGGAATAAAAAGTTAAAGTGACAATACTTATATGAGCCCTGCAGAGCAGCATCCCTTGTGGGTGCCTTTCATTGTCCGTTTGTCATCTAGCTGTATGTGAAGACAGTGAGCAGTGTTCTGCCTTAAAATAATGACAACTCTACAAGAACTTACCAGAAGTCTGTTTCATGAGAGGCACGCTCTTTTGCAGGACTGAATGTCCTGCACTACTAATAATTTTGTAATGAGAATAAAAGGCACTCTGACCAGCAGGAAAAGGACTGTCCTTTGTACTTCTTGTGAGCATAGATACGTATTTTACAAAAACAATTTATAGGATGGACCTAATATCTCTTTGCACTTCTTGTAGCAGATTACTGGAATCACCAAATAGGATGTAATTGGTCCTCGTACCTTGGGATGTCCATAATGAACACCTACGCTCATTTACAGCGTGACTGCTTAACTGCTAATAACCAGCACTCCAGAGAAACCAGAAACTTCCTATATTTCAGAGTGTACTTCCATATATCGGTGCTTTTCAAAGTACTTTTCAGAGGCACAAAGTTCTCATCAAGCACTGGCTGATGGCTGGGGCAGCAGCATCCAGCTCTGAGACACCCCATGGTTTGCTGTCCAGAAGCAGAACACTTGCTCAAGAACTTTTCCCTGACACTTATGAGTTTGGATCTTTCTAGTCCCTTACACCACAGTCCGGTAGAGCCATCAGAAAGCAAGAATGCTCTGGATGCTTCAGAGTTAGCCTTCTGCCCAAGAATGGTTTTCTTAGTTTCAGCAGCTCTGTCCCAGCTGCTAGAACACGAAGCGCCAGAACGCGCTCCATCCGCATGAAGTGCTGCACTAAATCTCTGCAGGCTCCTGTGACGCTCATCCCCAGTGCCTGCCTATTTCCAGAACTTGCCCTCATGCCTTCCTTTACATTTCATGTGCCTTTTTACTATTACTTTCAGTTTGGTGCACCAAAGTAAATGCTCTGCCCCTACACAAGTGAGGTAAGCAGAAAGAACAAGCCAATTGCTTATATTAGGAGGAAAATGAATAACTAAAAATAGAGATAAAACTGTTAACCAAAGGATTTGATAAAACAGAATAATCTCCCTAAAAGAACCTCACCAGACGCTGATTCTTTAATTCTCTTTGAGTATAAAAAACTCTCAGGTAACAAAAATTAGATAACATGATACAGCTCATCTACAAGTCATTTACCCTTTGAATTCTGTCCTCCTTGCAGTTTTGCTTGTGGGTTTGTAACCAAATGCTTTCTTAGGTCACTGAAGTTGTTTTGGAATAGGACTGTACTTCTACTCCTGATTTACATGTCTTACACACCTACCTGGTAAAGAATGGGAAGGTTTCACATAATTTGGGAAATCTGATAGCATTCAGTTTATGAACTCTATCTGAAGCTGAGAAGAGATCAAAAGAAACACTGTGAAGGCCAAGCTTCCTAAGAGGAGAAAAGTAGTTTTTAATCTGTAAACCTCCAGAAGCTGGAAACCATGGGCTGAGCAGGCCGGAGGGGCATGGCATGGTGGGCAGAGAGGGCTGGGGAGGAGATGAGGAGAGGGACCTGGCTGCCATGGCAGGACAGACACCTGAGCATACGAGCACCTGTAAGCACATCCACTTCTCATGCTAAACCAAACATGGGCTGTGCTTAAAACCCCTCTGCAAAATGTGTTGCTTTTGTTGTTTATGGTTGTGACTGTACAGCTGAAACAAGTCCACCAGCTGAAGGACAGGAAAAAGAGATATCTAACCTCACAAAGTGCCCTGCCAGGCTAATACCAGTCCTAGAAGTGAAGGGAAGGGGTGGTGAAAGGCCCGGCTGTAATAATGGTGTCAGATAGGACAGCTGTGCCAGGAGCACGGCAGGCTGGTGACTGTAGCCTGCCCAGGGATGTCGGGGCGGTTCAGAGGCATGCAGTCAGCGTGTCTGCAGATCCAGTTACAACCTCGTAAATGTTGAACTTCAGGAATGTTACCAGAGCTGTGAAACAGTCCTTACCAGTAGTGCTGCGTGGGTACGTACGCACCAAACAACTGCCCAGACGTGGGCTATTAGCAGCACTGCCAAAGAGCTGCTTGGTGTTGCCAAGATGAACTGATTAACTTGAGCACCTCCACACTCCTCTGGTTACAGATCTTTCGTGAAGTTCAAATCCCACAGCAAAGCACGGATCTGAGCAAGCCCAGATTGTCAGGAAGTTCTAGAATGTTCGAACTGTGATCTAAATTAATTGGTTTTACACTACAAGTTGCACAATTACTTTGTAATATGTAATCATCAGGCATCCATACGATTTGCTTGACAAAATTGATAAATTTTCCAGCACAGAAAGAAAACCAAGAAAACATCAATTTTGGAAATGAACATCAAGGAGCCACTGCAGCACTCAGTCTGCCTGCACAGCTCTATACCTGCACAGCTCCATACCTGCACAGCTCCATACCTGCTCAGCTCCCTACCTGCACAGCACTGTATGTGTTCTCTGTGCGCTTTCCACGCATGGAGCTCGTAGCCAAATCCGTGGCTGTCTGGATGCAGGCTCTGCCAAATTCAGCCCCAAACAACTTCATGAATAGAGTCATAGGTAATGCTTGTGCACAGCATGGCTGGTATCGAGATGTTTGATTCTGAAATTTCACATATGCCCTTCATTCTGAAATAATTAGTGATTATAATTTTGTCCCAGGCTGTGCACTGTCTACTCAGACCCCACACAGAACCCATGACTGCACCATCTGCAAATGCATTTGAACAAGGAAGTTTTGAGCACCTGCCAGAAAGACGAATATCAGCAGAAAAAGACGTTTACTCAAAGAGGACGAAAATTTGCCTGGTAGCAAAAATAAGCCTAACCTCACCATCACGCTGTGAATTGGTGTCCTAATACACGAGGGTGGTTTGGCAGCTCTGGCACCACGCGAGCAGCCTGCTGCTTGTGTGAGCAGGGCAGTGTCTCTGCCAAAAACAAAAGGACCTTTGAAAATACCAAGTCAAGTTGCACAGAAGTGCATCTCCCCATTTTTATTTTTTTTTCGACGAGAAGAATAAATGGTTTAGATAATGAGAAAAATAGCGTTAAGAGGCTCTGTCCTGGAAGTTGCTACATTTCCTTTTGAACTTCATTTCTTTTATTGCTATCTATGATTGTTTCACCCGGCTTTAATTGCCCCTATGTAACTGCAGCAGTACTGACTGGCAAATGTCTGCTACATAGGCTTTATTTATTTTTTCCAGAGGAGGAAGACGGAGGCCTAAAGCCATGATTTTGTCTTCATGTCTGTGTGCAACATATCTCAAGGACAGAGCACTGGACTGTAAACAAAAGGGACAGCTGTAAGGTCATGAACGTTCCTGGAAGCCTGCTATACACAGATACAACGTGGAAGGAATATGGAAATCAGGCAGAGCTTTAGCAATATTCGTTCTGTGCTGTTTTACATGTTTCTAAGAACTCAAGCTATTTCAGATTCTATTAGATCTTTTGTGTTGTATCATTTAATGTATTACAAAGCAGCTTTAGCTAACAGGGAAGGGGTGGGGGAGAAGCACAAATCTCACGGCAACACATAATGTAACCTTCTTGAGTCAAAATGTTTTTGTCGTTATTGGAACAAAACAAAATAACCCTATCTAAAAGAGGAGTTTCAGGGCTAACGATAAAGCACCACATGGAGTGGACTGAGAAGGTATGAATGGGAAAGAGAGAAGAAACATCATCTGTTTGTTCTCTAGGGTTTTAGCCATACAGTCTTCTGCTCTGCTTCTAGGCTGCCTTTACACCGACCCACTCACTCTCTAAATAAATAAATATAAATCAGTCTGCACAGCCTGGTATTAACAAAGTTCCATGATTTTGGAAAAGGGCAGAAGCCCTGTGCTTTTTTTTTTTTTTTTTCCTTTTTTTTTTTTTTTTATACAGGATAATATTTTCAAGACATGTCTTCCCCTGAGCATTGTGCTTACACAGACTTTCTGGTGGTGCTCCAGTAGAAAAATGTCTGCATGTGCAGTTCTAAAAAGTCTTTCAGAGATGTAAATCATTAAAGACACAGGGACTCAAAACCGTATAGACGCAGTGAAAAGCAAAATCCCCACTGGCTGCTGAATTGTGTTGCTTTATGCTAACCCTCATTAAAATTTGCACAGGGAAATCATTGTCTGTGGTCCGTCTTCTGTATCAGGTGCTCAGCATTCTTCTCCATCCCCTTTGGAACTCTGCTAATATACCAAAGCACATAGGCAATGCAAGGGGATCTACTTGCAAAACAGTTCCTATTTTATTTGCTTTCCATGCTAAGTGCCCATTGCCACAGAGACTGGGCAAAGCCGTGCTGTGCAGTGTTTGCCATGGAGAGCTGTCTTCGTGTCCTGCCCAGCACAGCGCTGCGATGCAGTGCAGGTCTCCTCCTCTCAAACTCGCTCCTACAGCAGTGCCTCGGGATGGCACTAACAGCGCTGCTGCGGCACGGGAAAGCTGTCAGTGTTTATTCCGACCATATTCCTGGCAGTAACAATGTGGTTAATAAATTCACTTGCATTCTTCACTAGAATTCTTCTTTTCCCATTTTTGGTTTTGAAGCGCTCCCGTGCACTTCACAAGAGTTGCTGTCTGTGGAAGAGCGTGATCCCAGCAGATCCCAGGAACACTGCAGTACGTATTAATCGGCATTTGGAAATCTCTTTAAGATCATTAGATGAAAGCAATTAAAAAGTTCTAAATGTCTAAAAAGAATGAGGATGTATTGGCAAGCAATGGATCTTAGAATTCACACGTTTTCTTGTTGGGTCAATAGAGAAGGATTTTCTCTGCTGATATTTGAAATACATTGCTGACGAATTCAATGCAAAATCTGGAATGCGTTGTGCCTACATGTGCTTACATTTTTTATATCACAAAGATAGCTAATTACACGGCGTTGTTTATTTATTTATAACCGTATGACTTTGATGCTCCTGATGCCTATGAGACTCCTAAATCCAGCTGGTTTCTCTCCACGGAACAGCCCCACACCTGCGTGCTGGTGCAGGTATCTGAGCAGCATGGAGCTGGGGCTGCCGCCCCTCACCTGGCTGCCCGCACGGAGCAGGGCAGGCCTTGTTGGCATGTATCCGGCTCAGAATGAATACCGCAAGCAACCGTTGAAAATCCCTCATGCTAAAATTCTCTCATGCTATAGCCGTGGCATTTCCACTTGCTTCAGCACAGCAATCCCACTTCGCAATAACAGAAGAACTGGACCCATTTTAAGACTAGCGGGATGAGAGGGAATGGCCTCAGGTTGTGCCAGTGGAGGTTCAGGTTGGATATCAGGAAAAATATATTCTCAGAAAGAGTGGTCAGGAGCTGGAACGGGCTGCCCAGGGAGTGGTGGAGTCATCATCCCTGGAGATGTCTAAGAAACACTTAGATGTTGTACTGAGAGATATGGATTAGTGGGAAATCTTGGTGGTAGGTGGACGGTTGGACCGGGTGATGTTGGAGGTCTCTTCCAGCCTCGGTGATTCTATGATCGTAGAAGTTCTAATGAAAATTCACATCAACACTGGGATCATGGAGTGCCGCGTCACTGTGTGGGCTGTCAGAGGAACAAAAGGGGTTTCTGCAACACATGCTGAAAGTGGAAACTATCATTAGCAATGATGTTCTGACTGCGAGGCGTTCCTCAGTGACAACTGTCACAGAGACCAGGAGCAGTGCTGAACGTAAGGCTGCTGTAAGCACTGTGCCAAGCTCCGGCGGCTGTTCCTCAGCACTCTGCTCACACCTCAGAGGAACGCAGAGCAGGGGGATGTCACCTCGTGCCTTCCTATTGCAGCATCTATCCTGAAAAAAGGGCTGAGGGACGTAAGCCCATGTACACGTGTATATGTGTTTGCATTACTTTCACAGATGTAAGTAAAGGTACATATGCATCCAGACCACCCAAAACTAAAGCAAAATCATGTCTAGAACTAAAAAAATTATTCCAAGTGTTAAATATTTCAGAGTAAAGTGTCACTGGGGTTTTAGGAACGGAGGAGTACTGCAGGTAATTTAAATTGCAGCTTGAAAGGAATTATCCTCCAGGAGATTCTTGCCATAGAAGCAGTTTCTTTTGTAAAATTCATTTTTTCCTAAAATAATCTCTAAAAATTATGTACCTACAAACACGAAAAAGACTGCTTTAGTGAAGAACTCCATGCACACTGCTCTGCTTCTTGATTTGTATTGCAAGTGGGAAAAAAGGGTGTTGTTTTGAATTAGAACAAAAATAATGCAAACATGTAAGGCCTGTTGTCAATCTGAACAACAGATTGCTGCCTGAAAAACCTCGAGCAACTCTTACTAATAAGATCTTGTACGCAGTTCTTCCATTTGTTTTAAGTCTTCGTGAATTTGAGTAAACTCCACTTCCCGTATGTGCAGGTCTTTCCCATCGCCAAGTGGAAGAGAAAATGGTATTAAAAATGGGTGTAAAACCACAGAAAGACTGGCAAATTTCACAGCAGGTGCAAAACAACTTAATCTCAAACTCTCATTAAAGTAAATCTCAGGACGCTTTGGTCCCCCTCAGGTGAGCACAGATTTCTCAGCTCCAAGAACCCCCAGCAGCACCTGAGAGCAGCGCTGCGGCACAGGCTGTGGCTCGGTCTGCCGGGGCACTTCTTTCCCTGTTTCTATGTATTTGTTATGGGTGCACAGCAGAACAACAGCTGATGAATAGGAACCTGCATTCCCTCCTGCAGTGCCCAAGCTGTTGGTGCCCTGCAGCCGGGACAGGGCGCTCTCCCAGCCAGGAGCGGAGCTCCACGCAGAAGCACCCGCACAGCACAGCGGCCGCACGCCGCCGGGGCTGCTGCAGCTTCTCTGTTAAGCAGGTGCAGAGCCGTCACCTCATCCAAACGAACTGATTTTAGCTCCAGGCAGCCGTACTGGTTAATTTGGAATCTCAGTGCAGGTTTTTTCAGCAAATCTTCTCTATCTATCAGCAGGAATAAAACGCACGCATGCTCCACATGTGACTTTCCACTCACATTTTCAATTTAATAAAAATAGAATCCCTAAGTGTTTGAATGTACAGTTCCCACTTTGTTTCTAAATTTGGGACATTACTTTAAATGATTGCTGGAAGCATCCCTCACTAAAGGAGACTGGAAGGAAAAGGACAATGTCTGACTGCAAAGTCGTGATTGTGGAGGAGTTTCCTTTTACTTGGTGTTCTGCAGAAAGCCGCTTTGTGGCATTGCAGAACGCTGTGATTTGTTGCCTGCTACTGCAAGGTGAAAGAAAACCTCATCATCTGATCACCACTGTATCTTTACAAGCCCTGAAGATAAAGTATGGAAAATCTATAACTGCAATGTTATGTCTGTTGCTGCCGCACTCTTTATTAATCAATCAATGCCTCTCCACAGAGCTCTTTCAGCCTCCTCCTATGGCAGTGAGACCTGTAATCAGCTCAACAAAAACAGTTCAGAGATGCATCCTTTGTGCTTCTATGTAATTTACATATACTAAAAAAACACCCAGCGTGCTATTCATAACATGTTATGGAGTAGAGAACGCACCATATTAGAGTGCTATAATCACAGCCATTATTTAAATAGGCTAAAATGCTTTTTATGTTCTAGAGTAAATTTCACTGTGAAGACCGAACGGATTAGATCGTTGTTTCCCCATTTCCTTCATAAGGAAAGCACAATTGTTAAACAGCCCCCTGCCCTTCCTGCACGTGTACATGGACGAGCCGCTGTAGCACAAATGACTGCTCCAACACTGTGAACACGTGTACCCAATACACAGGCACCTTCCAGAGGACTTTTAATAACGAAAAATAACTTTCTGCATTTTCTGAAATTGAACACCGAGCATCAGCAGAGCAAAAAGCGTTTCTTGCTGCATCGATAGAAGCTTCAGCTGCTGCCATTCTTGCACCATTTCAGGCACTGTGCTATCCCATGGCACGTATTGATTGGCTCGCCTTTCCCTCACCACAGTTCTCCAGAGGCCTGGCTCACCTGCATTTAGCCCAGTCATTTTCACCCCCTGCTGTTTTAATTCAGATTTAGGAGTGTTAGAATTGCAGCTATTGACTATAAATAGGATTTTGCTCTGCTCTTTTGTCGGTAAATCATCTGGAGGGAAGGGGCAAGGAGCCTTCGTTTCACCAGCTCACCCATCCCTTGCCGAGCAGGCTGTCCCCGTGCTGCAGCGCCCACAGCTCCCGGGTTACCAGCACTCTGGGGCAGCTGCACAAAGGCTCTCAAAGAAAGTCATCTGCTAAGTATTCAAGCGAAGATTTATTTAGAAAGCCTTCGACAGGAGGCCAGTGAGGTGGATACAAAGGATAAGAGCACCGGTGAGAAGGTCACGTCCCAGGCGCTCTGCTTGCATTCAGGGCCGGGGCACAGCTCACGGAGGACTGGGCTGCACGGTGCTCTAGAAGCAGCAGCAGCAGCAGCTAGCTTGGTGGCAGGTATGTTGTCCAGTCCTTACAGAATCATCATGAACTGACAAAATGTTACTCTTAGTAACACATTTTATACACGCATAAGCTTTTCTGAAAATGTCGGCATGGTAAGAGGTTATTTCTGTCCCATAAACAACTCAGTCCAGCTCTGTTAGAGAATGTGACAGTACCTCAATTACTACCAGAACATGTTAACACATTACATGAGATGTATATTTTATGCCAAAACTATGATATGAAAATATGGTATGGTCACTACACGCATGATGATCTCTATAGATAGCCCTTGGTTAGGCGTTCTGATAATGGTAAAACCCAGGATTTATCCACAGAGGGGTCTTGGTTTTATACAAATATCTGGTTCCTGTTAATTTCTACTTTTAGCTCATTAGAATGTGTCTTGATTAAGAAAATAGCAAAAAGCTAGAACAGTACCAAAGTGAATGTAAGAGTAGAGAGAGCTTCTCCCTCTGTCTTCTATCGCACCTATCACAATAGTATCTAAGAAGATGTTAAATGAATTTGGGTGGTCAGAGGATGATACTCAATGACTGATTTTTCCTTAGAGAAATTCACAGCGGAACACATTCTTATCTAGAATGTGAATTCTTAGGAATCATCACTGGTTACAAATGAAATAAAATACTTCCATTTTCATTTCACCATCTTGAGAATGATGCTGTTAACTAGGTTAGCTCAAATCCATGAGAGTAAAAGGAATGAGTCACAAAGCTAGAATGTAGTCCTCCAGAAACTTTTCTTGCCTGCATCACTCCTTAGCAGAAACAATGCCAGAAAACCATGTTGTTGCTGTTTTTTTAACCTTCTGCTTTCTTATTCCAAATGCTACCTATCACTGTTTTGATCTTTTTGATCTTCAGGGATGCAGACTATTTGAAAGCACACTGTAGACAGAACGCTTCCACCCAAGAAGGGTCAGAAATTCAGAAAGTGAATAAACAGGGAGAACATCCTCTCTAAATCAGTGCTGAACATCCCTCCGTTACTTTAAGGTCCTAATCTCAGTTCTGACCTGAATAGAGCAGAATTTTGTGAAATCCAACTGTTTTGGAGTTTGGGTCCATATTCACTGATGCAAACACAGTATCTGAGGTCTGATTCAACTTCATTTCGACTTCATCTATGTCCCTGTTATCTTGACAATACATCTTGGGCTGTATAAGGGGAAGTGTGGCAATAAGACTTTCCCTGAGGGTGAGCTATATTGGATGTAACATGCTCCATATATTTGCATTCAGTAGCATGGCATGAAACACACAACTGTATTAGCAAATCTCATTGGACAAGTCTGGAAACCACAACAGATGCTGGCAATCACAGAGACAGTGTTGAAGCTCAGCTCAGAAATGATCCTCACCCTCTGTGCTGTTACGTTGCATTCTGACAGGGGACTGACCTTTAACAAGCTTCTTTGGATGGACGCAGTCAAAAGATCTTTTCTGTTTGTCTGCTATCAAATAAATGGTTTTTAATGTTTGTGCAGTATTTTAACAAAGATATATTTAACTACATAGTCCCAGTTTTATTGGAACCTTGGTTAATTTTGAAAAAATACATTGATAGCAGATTAAAATGCTCAGTTTTGAAAGAAGGAAGCTTTCAGGCTGGTGGAGGCCTGGAGTACATCTGTGTGCCCTCTGTCTCCTGCCAGCCAGAACCAGGACTTCCTCTGCTTGGGATAAAGGTTCTCAAACACTCACAAGATCAG
This sequence comes from Numida meleagris, assembly GCF_002078875.1. Classification (NCBI taxonomy): domain Eukaryota; kingdom Metazoa; phylum Chordata; class Aves; order Galliformes; family Numididae; genus Numida; species Numida meleagris. The sequence goes on from NC_034416.1 coordinate 18,117,050, forward strand.
TTCTCCATAGATGCAAAACATCTCCTGCCAGAAGAAAGGGAGAGAATGAGAGATCCCTCCCGATGCTGTGTAAAGGACAGCTAACTGCTTCCCCAGCAAACACTGATGGCAGAAGGCAAACACTCATCAGAAATATGAACAGTGGGTGATTTAGGAATTAAATAAACATCGCCTCTCTCAGTTACGTGACTAACAAAGCAGCCTTTGCTGCAGAAAATACAGCGTGCTGCAGACCGTGCTGATGTGACTGCTCAGTCCCCAGGAAGTTAGCAGGGAATTTTAGATTTAAAATTTCTTATTATGTTCTTCTGCAAAGTACCAGTATGATTGTGCAGCCAGTCTCAGGCTGTGACTACATATTGGAATACGGCATCACAAATATGCCTCTTCGCTGCTTTTACTTACTTATTAATTTGAAATTGTAGTGTATGTCTGCAGGGTTATATGGCATCTACAGCTGGAAGTGCTGACTGGCTAACTAGCGCCTGCTGCCAGCTGCCGTGGTTGGCACTCTCTTTTTGGCTTGCAGGTTTCTTCTTTCTTCTCCTCCTGCCTCCTCGAACTCCCCCTTCACTCCCTCCCCAGCCCTCACTTCTTCTCTTTCTCTCTCTCTCAGGAGCAAATGCTAACAGAATTTATATTCAGCAGCTTGTCACATGGCAGACATCTATTTTTCACTTGTCAAATTGGCCAAAAACTGAAGCAAAAGCATGTTAGCATGGCGATCAGAACACGCATATACTCTGGGTGAAACCTTCTCCAAAAGATGGGTGCAACAAACAGGCATGGAAGTTATTTTTTTAAAAATAAATATTCAGCTGTGTATGCATTGTCATTAAGGATTAAAACAAAACCAAACAAACCAATTAGAACCGTCGCAGGTTGGGTAGAACTACAAACACGTTGGAAAAATCAATAGCCGTATAATAGCATCTCCCCTTTTTAACATCTGTCTGTAAAAAGAAAATTGAAAGTGGCTAATCCTTCATCCTACACTAAAGAGCTAAAAATTTACACGTGCTGCCTGTTTGAATAGGGCCTACCATGTTTAATATATTCTGGGTTATATTTTTACCTAGATAACTCGATAACAGGCAGCCATTCCCCAAGGTGAAATTGTACATTAAGAGGCAGAGACGCTTAGCCAAACAAACTTTCACTCCTCTGGTTAAGTAGTAATAGCAGTAGTGATCTTCCCTTCCTTGCAATACGTGTAGGTGTATTTTAGCTCCAATGAAACATCAGTATGCAATGCAATAGCGCCAAAGAAGCCAAATGGCACTCCTCCCTGTTTGATACACAATGCTTCCTTTTCCATTATTGATTCTTCCACATAAGTGGTCTGTATAGAACATAACATGCTGCTTAGATTATGCTCTGCAGTGCTGGAGGCAGTGTGAACCCTGCAAGCACAAGGTTCCCAGCTGCATGAGCAATCATAACCCTCTTACTGCCCAGTACAACATAAGAATGAAACAGCTGTATTAGCCTTGGCAGAAAATTATTTCAGACGCAACCGCACTTGATTTATGTGGGGGATCCACGGACATTAAGGTAGACATGAATTTCTAGAAGCCGGGATGGTCAGACTCACTTTATCTACAGCTGCTGCTTCGAACAGCCAGGGTAATGGATGGTGAAGCAGCAGCAGCATGGGACTGGATGCTCTCCCCCAGTGTCACACAGTACAGCAACTTCATTAAAGGGGAGGCAGTTATTTTTCCCTCTTCTACCAAAGGTGCAGAGACAGGTTAAGGCATTTTCCCAGTGATGAAGAGATTTTCGTATTTTGAGATACACGAATCACAAACATAATGACTTCAGCTTCAGACTGACCCAGGTCTGGGTGGATGAGACAGCCCGGAGCCCTTCGAGGACCCCCTGCTCTCCGTGTTTCTCTATACCCTTTCCTTGGATCCCCTCTGCAGCCTCTCTGCTGTCTGTCCCCGCTGCCATACAACCAGCTCTGGGACACAGCACTCTCATTACAGAGCCAGGCAATAAAACCACGAAACCAAACTTTCTAGTGTGTGTCACCATCTCTTTACGTTTTATGGACGCTTTCAGCTGACGGTTCTCTTTGATATTACCAGTGTCTCCAGGAGCACAGGGAAACAAAGGATTAAACTCAGAGAACTTTCCTTACATAAAAAAGCATTTAGGACTGCTCATGTAATGAAGAAAGTAATGCTGTTTACTCTCTTATATGACTGTAGACCAAAGCTAAAATGACACAGTACCATTTTCAGGCTATAATTTTGTGGCCTGCGTAAAGGCTGTAAAATCAACAGAGATAGGAATCTTAGAAAACTTGAAACACGCTGAAAAGAGGTGTGCAAAGCTCACAGATTCTATCAGTGCAGAGGCTGCACTTCCACTGCATGCTGCTTGCATCCTCAGAATCTCTTATGCGTGTGAAAACAAAGTCGAGTTATAATAGTTAAAGTTTTGAGGAGAAAAAAGAAAAAAAAGCCAATTTCAAAAGGGATTTTAATCCTTGTTTTTGGAGGAGTAAAATAAACCAGAGATAAATCCCAGAAATTAATTAACCATAATAAACCACTACCGAGTGGGCGAAGTGCTTGGAAGCCTCAGCTGCTCTCAGAGCGCACACGGGACTCGGTGGATGGGCAAGCCTGTCCCACAGGACAACTCCTTTGTTCCCTCACACAAAGCACGCCATGCAGGATTCAGGACTGGGTTCCAGTATTTTAAAAGTGGTAAACTGTGTGTGATGCCCGGAATGCCATGCTGGGATAGGGGTCCCTGCTGTGCCCGGCCCCGGGCTCTGCAGCACAGCTTTAACAGCGTTCGTCTGCAGGAACAAGGTATTTCAAGACTAAAAAGGAGCAGCATGGTTTGAGCGTCTCAAGTAGAATGCATTACATAACTGCAGTGGATTTGATGCTGAGGAAGATGAAGCTTGAAGGGTTCTTTTCAGTTGTTTTAAACTATTGGCAAGAACAGTTTTCAAAATCCATTTTGTTGAATTTGAACATACATTCTGGGGGGGGGAGGGGGGGCGAGCTTTGGGGCTAAAGTTTCTAATTCCTTTTTGATCATTTGTTTTTATCAAGTTTGCTTCACTTGCAAGAATGGGAGAGCAATGGAGCTTTGTGCCAAGAGCAGTCATAGCGTATTGTAGAGGTGCGTGTAGCCCACCAGTTTACAAGCTGCAAAAGCTTCCATTCAAAGAGGAAGGCAACCTGCCACACGCTGCAAAAGCAATCCATTTTGATAAAATGCATGCCTTTGTGAAGCGCAAGCAGACTTTCTACAAAACTGTCTCTCTTTTCTCCAGATTCCCTGCAGACGTGTGCAATTTTCACTGCCTGTCAGTTTATCAAAAAGACCAGAGCATCAAATTTCAGCTCTGGATTGTCAGGTCTGATCCCTATTTCCTTTCAAATTCCAAAATACTGACACATTGATTGGAGTTCATAGTGTCAGACAACAGCACTTAAGAGACATTTTTGCTAAAATATAGCTTCTGATCTATCTTTTATGTTGCTTTTTTTTTTTCCTTTCGCAGCCTCGAGAGTATTGATCTGGGACTTATTTCTATATGATTTTCACAAAGTAGCAGGCAATTCACTCAAACAAAACAGTTCTTTTGCATAACCTTTTAAAAGGGGGCCCATCAAAGGGGATTGACCTAGCTTGTTTAGTTTGCCCAGCCGTCCCCCTCACCCTGCCACAAATTGCCCATCCCTTTAAGTTCCCAAATGCTAGCAAGGAAGACCTAAAACGAGCTCGCAGCTAAAGAGCGCTCAGTGCATTGCAAAGTTGTGACATATTAGCATCGTGCAAAAGTTGGGACTCTGTAGCAGGAAACATTTATGTGCATACACATACCCTGACAATACTGGGCATTATCTGCTCAGTTTCTTTAGTAAATACATCATCACAGCAGGTCTGCACTTTCAGCTGTTATCTCAGAATAATGTTTTGAATCACAGACTCCTCTTTAACTTACTCATCTCCGAGCCACCCAAACAGTCATCCTGCCTCCTCAGCAGCTGTCCTCTTTCACTGCAGACCATCAGACTGTGTTGGAACATGCCTGCACGTGCCTGTATTTCAGAGGTAGCAGCAGTGTTAGGGGGGACCACAGTAGTTACACTAATTGTGTAACAGCGGATTCTGAAGCACTCCAATTCATAAGCGTGTACATCGTGATGTAATGTAATGGTTAATTTGATTCTCCTTCAAGTGTGGAAGTCAGAGAATGATATAATATTCCTGCAATTGCACTCTATGCTCACATCTCCTTTTGGACAAGTGCAATTTATTTATTTTTGAAACATTCTCCACTCTCTCCCCCAGCACACTGAGCCATGTGTGCAGCATCCAGCTGCGACTCAGAGCGGAAGACTCGCTGCTACCTTGCCCTTCAGGAAACACACTTTTGAATCCTGCATATTTAAAGCAAGCATCCCTCAAGGGGAACTCCTGTACAAACAGCACACAAGTGTGTTTTATAAAAGTGTGTGGGGACATGTTTATATGCACATACAGCAATGCTGGTCGAATAACCACTTATTTCTCGGATGGCCACTGAGGGAGCGGAAGGGGGAACTGCCACCAAATCCCTGCTTGCAGCTCGGCTCTTCATTACAAAGACAAAAACTCAAGGCTACCACTTGAGCTGTAGTTGCACAGAGAAAGAGATGAAGGAAGGAGAAATGCTACCTGCACTGACTGCATGAAAACCTGATGGACTTTCTTAACAAAATTTGAAATAGAAGAGAATTAAGAGTAAATGGGAAATTTCCCAGTAAATGGAAGTCAACCAATAAGGAATCCTAGGTGCTTCAAAAGCAGAAATAATATCTGAAGTAATACAACATATATCAGCTAAAGTCCTGATATTAAAGCAAAAACAGATGTACCAATCTATGTACAAGTTAGCCATTCCCTTCAAGAAAGCAGCATGAAAGTTACATGAATTTCCTTATGTTCACTCCTAAAGCTTCTCATGTCTGAGCAGTGAGGAGTCCTCACTCTTCCTTCCTCTACATGTTCTGCACTATACTTGTAGTTCATTCTCTACCTGCATTAACCTTGGAGAGCTTCAAAACATAAAAGGAATTTTTAAATGGATACAACGAAAACAGTCTAGGGGAAAAAAAAAAGAGATAAAAACAAACAAACAAACAAAACCGCATCCTAATGAGTAAAATTACAAATCTCCAAGGAGGAAATGCTTTTGTCAGCCATGTGAACAAAAAAAATATCAAACTCAACACGCAACTCAAACACGCCATGCAGTTATGGCAGCAGATAAACAATAAACTGAAGAGTGGGCTGAGAAATCATTGCTCTGGGAACATGTAGAGGCTGTGGGACCCAGGGCTGCACATACAGACACCGCACTCTGAAGCACAAATTGACCTACATTTCCAGCAGAAGCTGGGGCTGCCATTTGCTCATCTTACTGAAAGAGATGTCTGTCTTAAGGCTTCTGCATGACACTGGTTATAGAACAGTCACATAAATAAATATGAAATCATGAAAAGTAAATACCTAACTACATTCATATACTAAGCCTTTCTTTTTAATAAACTGTATACTGTATTATCATAGAACAATAGAATGGCTTGGGTTGGATGGGACCTCACGGACCGTCATATGTACAGCATAACACACACATACAGCTACAGCCATGTGAACTAGCTGAAAGAAAAGCACTGTTTTTCATTTTCTAAGCTATCATAGATAGAACAAGGAACAAATCCCTTGCACTTTTTTTCTGTGCTCTTTGTTGTAAAGCTTCTAAAATACTGTGATTGTGTTTGAATATGGAATGGAAAAACAGATGACAATATGGGATGTGTGATCTCTGTCACTCTGCTCTCGCTTTATTTCTGAGCACTGTTTTTACTTAAGTAAATCAGCTGGTAAGCACTTTCCCCAAAAGGTAAGAATGCATTTGGCTAAATGAAAGATTGCTTATGAAGTCTGCAAACCATTACCTTTAATCCATTAGCAACTGAATCCCACAGCAGGATCAGGCTAGAAGCCTTGCTTCTGAATCAGAATTAATTAGTTACTTAATACCAAAAGAAAATCAAGGTGCAAAGAAGTTGAGAGACTTGGTAAGGGTCATAAAGTAGCTCAACAGCAGAGGCAATAAAGCAGACAGGCCTGGCTTTCGGCTCACTCCCATTCCCATTGTACCTTTCACACCACAACACACAGGGCCCAGTTTTCACTTTATGTTGTAAATGGAATCTGATAACTACTACTTAGAAGACTTTTTACTGCAATTAACTGGTGCTGGTATTTCAGCTGGAAGAGGATTCCATCATTTGTCTTTGATGGAACAAATCTGCGATCACCCACACTGCAGAAATTCCAAATAAAAATTCATTTCTGAAGGTCTGAACCATTTCTAACAGGAGGTAGGCAGCATGAGGTGACCATTCACAATCTCTTAACTCTCAGTATCAGGTCTCTAGAACCAGAAACTTGTTTGGAGACAGCGGGTCTGAGGGGGCTTTGAAATCTCCCAGGCTACGAGTGTCCCTAGGGGCAGAATAATCTTGTGTATGGAGGTGTATGGGTAAACATATGTGAGCTGGGATGTGAGCTCTTTACAGAGCACAAACCAGCTGGGCATGAGGAGGTCAAGGAGTTAGGTGCCTTCACTTTTAGGGAGAAGGAGCACCGCGGACTGTGCAGAAAAAGAAAGCATGGAGTAAAACCACATCCAGAATTTCACTGCCCTCACCACAGTGAGACCGAGCACTTCCTTGTTTCACCAGCTGTCCTGAAATGCTCTGTACATCCAGGCCTCCTCCGTCACCATAAAGCACTTACATGGCAAAGTGCTGGACTCAGTGTCAGCTGGAAGACACATTTGTTTTCCTGCGCCTTTCCTCCGGTGCAGAGAAGACATATTTCAGATCCCTTTCCAATCATATCGTTGGTAAAGGCTACCACAGTTTCAATCAGATTAAGATTTTGCTTATGCAACATTGAAAGTAGAGCAGGATCAAATAAACCCATAACGCAGGCATTTACTAGAGATCTAACATTTACTAAAGAAGTAAGACTTGCCAGAAGAAGAGCAGGCAGTAATGCTATGTCAGCTGTCCATCTGAACCAACCGCTATTTGGCAGCAGTGCCTTACAGAAAATGGCCAGTGAGCGGGGAACTGGGCACGATGCCATCCAAACAGATGGGCAGGGGTCTCAGGCAGCCAAGAGACCGTGTATGTGTGTCAAGTGAGGGTACTTAGGGCAGGACTCCCAGCTGGGAATACCCACATGGCCATCCATTCTAAGCTTGCACTTCAACAAAGAAACGTGCCATTGCTAATCCAGCTCAGGGCTGGATTAACTCAGAAGGAAAAAGAGCAGCTTCCAGAACCACTGCGGATGCAGGAGGGCAGGGTGGCAGGACCAGGGAATGGGCTATTTCTCCTCCTCTGTCTTTCCCTGCAGTGCCATCATGGACAACGGATCCATTAGCAAGTGAATCCCACAGCAAGGGTACGGTTGAAACCTCGCCTCTGAGGACCAGAGAGCATAGAAAATACAGTTTTTGTCTTCAGCTGATGAAAAGCTTTACTTAATCTTTTCAGTTTGCACACACATGAGTAACGTTACTCTTACCAACACCCATAGTTAAGTAGTAACTATCTGAAGCACCAATAATTGTCTCTTTTTTGAGCATAACTTTTGTTATACAATATTGTGAATAACTGCTAAGCGTAATGTACTACAGGCATTCCGCATAAAACGTTTGGTTTTCTGGGTCCTCGCATGGAATTCCTGTGAGGTTCCAAGGCAGAGGAATGGAACAAAATTTAAATTCACGTAAAAACTTAAATTACATTAAAAGTGAACATTTTTGGTCCAACTTTAACCTAATTCAAGCTCCAAGTAAATTACAAAACAGTCAACGGCATTGCACAGGGGCAAGTGAGGGCAGAATGTCTACCTTTAGCAACTAGTGCCATAGTGATTAATTACCTTTAATTTGGTGGTAGCACATTTCTTAGCCCACTGAAAAGAATACCTCAAATAACCAGATATTTGTCTTTTCACACACAGAACAAAATCCATAATCAGGAGTAGTTAAACTTAGATAATAAGATTGAGTACTTCTAGGTCATTTGAGATTTTAAGTTATTTTCATCACACTTCTCAAAGGCAAATGGTCTTATCACCACACTACATATAAGGGACCGCCACCACAAGCAGCTTTAAGGGCTTGCTTACTTTGGATGAAAGAAGTGGCAACGTTTTCAGAATGACAAGGAAGTTCCTGGCTCCTAATTTTGTGGCCAAACCACTAGATCTTAGCAAAGCTTAAAAGCCAGAAGGATTAATTTTGTGATTGCTAGGATTTGAGCTCATGTAATTTATGCTATAGAAGAAACAGTTAACCTGAAAACTTAGAAACTGCAAGATTTGATTCACAGTGGCATTTGTAGGGTTTGGAACAATGGGCTTTGGGGTAAGAGAGACTGGTTGCTGCAGAGGAGGGACAGGAAGCAGAACAGAAAAGGTGACTGCACAGCCTCTTCAGACCTGCGCAGGCTTGTGGGTTTGTGGAACAAACACAGCTTTGCAACAAAGGTTGCTGGGAGTAGGTTTGAGTTTGAGTGCAAGTATTTCAAATACCTTTAACTTTTTCCCCAAGATTTCTCTGAGTTTTTGTTGCATGCTCTCAGGAAGGCAGTACCCACCTCAAAAATAAATGATATTCCACTCTTCCATCTAATCACCAAAAATCATCCTAAATTTGATGGGCTGGCTTTTCACTGATTTGTTTTGCGAACAATGCTTCCAGTCCAGTACAGAGGGAGCCGGACTTCTGTGCCTTTGCTCATGTATTTCAGTAGCTCCACATCTATATCCCGATGATTAGTTATCATTTTCAACGCTATGCCATGGGAATGTTTTCAGCACATCTGCACTGTTTCACCAGCACCAGTCATCCTGCAGAAGCAGTCCTCAGACAAAACAGCAAGCCAGAAGGAGCAGAATGCCTTTAACGCAAGGGCAATCCCACCCTCTTAAAGCGTGGATTGATGAGCTGGGTAATACAGAATGCTTTTGGATTTGCCTGTCTATAAATGGCCCTGTGTATAGAACACAACAACATAAGGTTTGTGAAGCTCTCAAAAATTAGAAAAGCATGATGCTCTGTATCTCATTTCTATGTAAAATTAATGAAAATAAAGCAATGCACTTCCCATGCATAATGAATAACCATGCCAAACTGTATCAACTTTTTCAGACTTTTCCTCTAGAGGGCTTTTAAATGAGGTCAACAGCAAACGTATCTTTACATTTGATCTAAGAGTGAGCAGCACGGAGTAACAGAGCTTGTCCATGCAAAGCACAGTAACAAGCTCTTCTTGATTTTGATGATGAAAAGTAGAATACTAAACGCCACTCTTGTATTAGTACCAGATATGAATTTTACAGACTCTCTTTTAGACAGAAGACAGGACTGTAAGTAGAGATACACAGTCGCCATTAACAATGCTGAAAAGATCAATGCTAGCTAAGCACGAGAATGACAACCCCATATGTCAGATGCAGTAGGACCGGCAGCACGTGCCTCCAGAGGAGACTGTTATTGCACAGAGGAGTTTCAAAGAATCGGGTAAACGCTCCCATTTTACATTAGCAGCTGATAATTAGCATGCTGCTGTAACAGAATGTAGCACCAGCACGGCCACAGTCGAGGACAGCCGCTCATGTTTCGGAGTGCTGGGAAGTCAGGGTGCCCTCCCTCCGCTGGAAGGAGCGCTGTGCTGCGCCTGGGGGGTGTGCCCAGCCACTTTTGTATAGGGCTCATTGTAGGGGCTTTATTAGCAGATGTAACCTAATTAAGAATCAATCTTCTACACCACTGAGGCTAGAATTAAAAGATAACATCTTTACTTACAAATTTTCTTACTAATGGCTTATCATATATTACTATTACTATTTTTACTATTATGATTTAAATTATTATTAAATAATTTTTCAGTAAAACTCACAACATCCAATTTTTATCAAAACCATAGTGCATCAGATCTTGTCAAACACATTCTAACTCCTTTGTCCTGAAGCTCTTGCAGTCTAACTAGATGAAATTGGTGGCACAGGAGAGGAAGCGCTGCTGTCGTTTTCCCT